>NW_027252869.1:0-20197 GCF_044704955.1 Pristiophorus japonicus
GTCCCACACACACTGACTCTCACTGGGGTACGGGTCCCACACACACTGACTCTCACTGGGGTACGGGTCCCACACACACTGACTCTCACTGGGGTATAGTCCCACACACACTGACTCTCACTGGGGTACGGGTCCCACACACACTGACCCTCACTGGGGTACGGGTCCCACACACACTGACTCTCACTGGGGTACGGGTCCCACACACACTGACTCTCACTGGGGTACGGGTCCCACACACACTGACTCTCACTGGGGTACGGATCCCACATACACTGACTCTCACTGGGGTATAGTCCCACACACACTGACTCTCACTGGGGTACGGGTCCCACACACACTGACTCTCACTGGGGTACGGGTCTCACACACACTGACTCTCACTGGGGTACGGGTCCCACACACACTGATTCTCACTGGGGTACGGGTCCCACACACACTGACTCACACTGGGGTACGGGTCCCACACACACTGACTCTCACTGGGGTACGGGTCCCACACACACTGACTCTCACTGGGGTACGGGTCCCACATACACTGACTCTCACTGGGGTACGGGTCCCACACACATTGACTCTCACTGGGGTACAGGTCCACACACACTGACTCTCACTGGGGTATAGTCCCACACACACTGACTCTCACTGGGGTACGGGTCCCACACACACTGACTCTCACTGGGGTACGGGTCCCACACACACTGACTCTCACTGGGGTATAGTCCCACACACACTGACTCTCACTGGGATATAGTCCCACACACACTGACTCTCACTGGGGTACGGATCCCACACACACTGACTCTCACTGGGGTACGGATCCCACACACACTGACTCTCACTGGGGTACGGGTCCCACACACACTGACTCTCACTGGGGTATAGTCCCACACACACTGACTCTCACTGGGGTACGGGTCCCACACACACTGACTCTCACTGGGGTACGGATCCCACACACACTGACTCTCACTGGGGTATAGTCCCACACACACTGACTCTCACTGGGGTACGGGTCCCACACACACTGACTCTCACTGGGGTTCTGACAGGTGCTATAGAAATGCAAGTCTTTCTTTGACGCTGTGTTGTTCCTTCACTCTCCCTCCAGGGCCAGAAGTCCAACAAAACATCATCGCTGTCGTTGTTTAAGAAGCTGAGCTTGCTGAAAATCAAACAGCGCTCGCTGCAGTTCGGCGAGTTCCAGTCGGTGTACAGCGAGAGCGGAGTCTTCGCCTACTCGCGGGTGTGGGACCAGAGCGAACGCTTCCTGGTCGTGCTCAACTTTGGCACGGTGGCAGAGACTGTGGCTCTAACGGCCAGTCACCTGCCCGCAGAGGCTGCTGTGGAGCTCAGCACGTCAGCCGAGCGGACCGAGGGGACAAAGGTCAGCTTGGCCGAGGTCCGCCTTGCCGCTGGGGAGGGGCTGGTGCTGAAGTTCTCCTTAATGGCCTGAGAAGCCTGGGGGGACCCCCCCTCGCACCCAGCGAGCGAGTCGGAACCTGGGGATAGTCTGCGAGGGGGGGAATCACCAATATTGTAACTTTCACATTCCATTGTATGTCGGGTTAATACACAGCATGTATTTTTTTTGTCCAGTCACTGGTCTTTACAATATAACACTCACGGTGCAGTGGGTCTGGTGGGAGAAAAGCTACCAGGTTTTTTTTCTGCGAGGGTGTAGTTGTCCAGGGGAAGTCATTAATTAATCAGGTCCGTTTTTGGCAATTGCGGAGGCCAAAATCCGGCTGGGAAATGGAGTGGCCCTGGTTTCACCTCCACCAATTCGAGCCAGAGTACGGGGCACCGAGGATGTGACATTCGGTCTGAAGAGCACCAAGGGAGAGACTTCCGGCCGACGATTCCACCATGAGATCCTCTCTCTCTCTCTCTCTCTCTCTCTCGAGCCCAGAGCCAGCTGTCCACAACAGCAGGAGTTTCCCGATCACCGACAGCGGCAAACTATCTCTGGCTGTGTTTGTGCCCTCACTGGGAGGGTGTAGGGGGTAGAGGGGATGGGTGTGGTTAATTGGGATTTCTCACCCTGGTGTCATTCGGGAGTAAACTCTGGCCTGTGTGTTTCATAAGCAGAAACGGCACAAAAGGTCCTAAAACGATACGGTTCTCAAAGTGTGACATCACAAGGCACCAAAGCATGACGTGACCACAGGCAGCCTCGGCCAGTTGTGGATATTCATATTTATAAATCTCTGCCATCACTACTTACATGGGCAGTAATTTGCCAAGAACGAAATGTTGGATTCTGCCTGCAATTGTCACGTGCCATGTTTTTTAACCAGTTTGAATTTTTTGTTTCTTTTTATCTTGCATTTCAATAAAATCATTTAAAAATAAAAATCTCTGATCCAAAAACATTACTTATTTTTGCAAGTCCTCTGAGTCAGGCAGTCTCAGTCCAGGGCCGTACTGAGGGAGCGCCGCACTGTCGGAGGGACGGTACTGAGGGAGTGCCGCACTGTCGGAGGAGCGGTACTGAGGGAGTGCCGCACTGTCGGAGGGGCGGTACTGAGGGAGTGCCGCACTGTCGGAGGGGCGGTACTGAGGGAGTGCCGCACTGTCGGAGGGGCAGTACTGAGGGAGTGCCGCACTGTCGGAGGGGCGGTACTGAGGGAGTGCCGCACTGTCGGAGGGGCGGTACTGAGGGAGTGCCGCACTGTCGGAGGGACGGTACTGAGGGAGTGCCGCACTGTCGGAGGGGCAGTACTGAGGGAGCGCCGCACTGTCGGAGGGGCGGTACTGAGGGAGTGCCGCACTGTCGGAGGGGCAGTACTGAGGGAGCGCCGCACTGTCGGAGGGGCGGTACTGAGGGAGTGCCGCACTGTCGGAGGGGCAGTACTGAGGGAGCGCCGCACTGTCGGAGGGACGGTACTGAGGGAGTGCCACACTGTCGGAGGGGCAGTACTGAGGGAGTGCCGCACTGTCGGAGGAGCAGTACTGAGGGAGTGCCGCACTGTCGGAGGGGCAGTACTGAGGGAGCGCCGCACTGTCGGAGGGGCAGTACTGAGGGAGCGCCGCACTGTCGGAGGGGCAGTACTAAGGGAGTGCCGCACTGTTGGAGGGGCGGTACTGAGGGAGTGCCGCACTGTTGGAGGGGCGGTACTGAGGGAGCGCCGCACTGTCGGAGGGCAGTACTGAGGGAGAGCTGCACTGTCGGAGGGGCAGTACTGAGGGAGTGCCGCACTGTCGGAGGGGCAGTACTGAGGGAGCGCCGCACTGTCGGAGGGGCAGTACTGAGGGAGAGCCGCACTGTCGGAGGGGCAGTACTGAGGGAGTGCCGCACTGTTGGAGGGGCGGTACTGAGGGAGTGCCGCACTGTCGGAGGGGCAGTACTGAGGGAGCGCCACACTGTCGGAGGGGCAGTACTGAGGGAGTGCCGCACTGTCGGAGGGGCAGTACTGAGGGAGCGCCGCACTGTCGGAGGGGCAGTACTGAGAGAGTGCCGCACTGTCGGAGGGGCAGTACTGTCGGAGGGGCAGTACTGAGGGAGCGCCGCACTGTCGGAGGGGCGGTACTGAGGGAGTGCCGCACTGTCGGAGGGGCAGTACTGAGGGAGCGCCGCACTGTCGGAGGGACGGTACTGAGGGAGTGCCGCACTGTCGGAGGGGCAGTACTGAGGGAGTGCCGCACTGTCGGAGGAGCAGTACTGAGGGAGTGCCGCACTGTCGGAGGGGCAGTACTGAGGGAGCGCCCCACTGTCGGAGGGACGGTACTGAGGGAGCGCCGCACTGTTGGAGGGGCGGTACTGAGGGAGTGCCGCACTGTTGGAGGGGCAGTACTGAGGGAGCGCCGCACTGTCGGAGGAGCAGTACTGAGGGAGTGCCGCACTGTCGGAGGGGCAGTACTGAGGGAGCGCCGCACTGTCGGAGGGGCAGTACTGAGGGAGCGCCGCACTGTCGGAGGGGCAGTACTAAGGGAGTGCCGCACTGTTGGAGGGACGGTACTGAGGGAGTGCCGCACTGTTGGAGGGGCAGTACTGAGGGAGCGCCGCACTGTCGGAGGGCAGTACTGAGGGAGAGCCGCACTGTCGGAGGGCAGTACTGAGGGAGAGCCGCACTGTCGGAGGGGCAGTACTGAGGGAGTGCCGCACTGTCGGAGGGGCAGTACTGAGGGAGCGCCGCACTGTCGGAGGGGCAGTACTGAGGGAGAGCCGCACTGTCGGAGGGGCAGTACTGAGGGAGTGCCGCACTGTTGGAGGGGCGGTACTGAGGGAGTGCCGCACTGTCGGAGGGGCGGTACTGAGGGAGCGCCACACTGTCGGAGGGGCGGTACTGAGGGAGTGCCGCACTGTCGGAGGGGCAGTACTGAGGGAGCGCCGCACTGTCGGAGGGGCAGTACTGAGAGAGTGCCGCACTGTCGGAGGGGCAGTACTGTCGGAGGGGCAGTACTGAGGGAATGTTGCACTGTCGGAGGGGCAGTACTGAGGGAGTGCCAGCTTGATGTCTGGCAAGCCGTGGGTCGCAAAGACCACACGCAGACTCTCCACAGTGGTGGATGTTGTGCACGAATTCAATATGATGCACTCGATCCATTTCGAGTGCGCATCAACAACAATGAGGAACATTTTTCCCAGGAACGGGCCCACGTAGTCTACGTGAATACATGACTATGGCCTGGTGGGCCAGGGCCACGGGCTGAGTGGGGCCTCCCTGGGGGGCATTGCCGAGCTGGGCACACGTTGTGCACCTGCAAACACAGTGTTCCAGGTCTGAGTGGATCGAGAATTGGCTGGCTAACAGAAAGCAGAGAGTCGGGATAAATGGGTCCTGTTCGGGCTGCAAATCGGTGGTTAGTGGTGTGCCACAGGGATCGGTGCTGGGACCACAACTGTTTACAATATACATAGATGACCTGGAAGAGAGGACAGAGTGTCGTGCAACAAAATTTGCAGATGAAACAAAGATTAGTGGGAAAGCGGGTTGTGTCGAGGACACAGAGAGGCTGCAAAGAGATTTAGATAGGTTAAGCGAATGGGCTAAGGTTTGGCAGATGGAATACAATGTCGGAAAGTGTGAGGTCATCCACCTTGGGGGGGAAAAAAACAGTAGAAGGGAATATTATTTGAATGGGGAGAAATTACAACATGCTGCGGTGCAGAGGGACCTGGGGGTCCTTGTGCATGAAACTCTATTTAGGAGCAAACAAAAAACATTAAACCGTGCCCCCCGATCTGGGGGGTCCTTGTGCATGAAACTCTTTTTGGATCCTTGTGCATGAAACTCTTTTAGAGTCTACCTGTAAAACATAAAACATTAAACCGTGCCACCCGACCTGGATGACACACCAGACATTTACAAGGCCCTTTTCTTTTCCTTTTTTTTTGTTTTTTTTTGTGTTTTTCTTTTTTTTGGGCACTAAAATCAAATTTTTCCCCCAGTGCCCCCTATAAAAGGAGAGGGGGACACTAAAAGTACCGGCAATTAAAAGAAATTAAACTTTAAAACGTAAAATCAATTTAAAATTTGGTTGCCGGGCGTGATGATGCACTCCAGTCCCTCCGGTGCCCACCTCTCGCGGAAGGCCGCGAGCGTACCGGTGGACACCGTGTGCTCCATCTCCAAGGACACCCTGGCCCGGATGTAAGAGCGGAAGAGAGGCAGGCAGTCAGGTTGAACGACCCCCTCGACCGCCCGCTGCCTGGACCGGCTGATGGCACCCTTGGCCGTGCCCAGGAGCAGTCCTACGAGGAGGCCTTCGGACCTACCCGCTCCCCTCCGCACAGGGTGCCCAAAGATCAGGAGAGTGGGACTGAAGTGCAGCCAGAATTTCAGGAGCAGCCCCTTCAAATAATAAAACACGGGCTGCAACCTCGTGCACTCAATAAAAACATGGAACACGGACTCTTCCAGACCGCAGAAATTGCAGGCGGCCTGGGAGCCCGTGAACCGGCTTAAAAATTTGTTGCACGGCACTGCTCCGTGCACCACCCTCCAGGCCAAGTTCCCGATGAATAGTGGGAGGACTCCCGCATAGAGTGCCCTCCATCGGGGACCTCCGCCTCCTCCGGATGGCAAGATGGTACGCCATGGCGTGTCTCCTTGTGCATGAATCCCCCCAAAAAAAGTTAGTTTGCAGGTGCAGCAGGTAATCAGGAAGGCGAATGGAATGTTGGCCTTCATTGCGAGAGGGATGGAGTACAAAAGCAGGGAGGTCCTGCTGCAACTGTACAGGGTATTGGTGAGGCCGCACCTGGAGTACTGCGTGCAGTTTTGGTCACCTTACTTAAGGAGGGATATAGTAGCTTTGGAGGGGGTACAGAGACGATTCACTAGGCTGATTCCGGAGATGAAGGGGTTACCTTATGATGATAGATTGAGTAGACTGGGTCTTTACTCGTTGGAGTTCAGAAGGATGAGGGGTGATCTTATAGAATCATTTAAAATAATGAAAGGGATGGACAAGATAGAGGCAGAGAGGTTGTTTCCACTGGTCGGGGAGACTAGAACTAGGGGGCACAGCCTCAAAATACAGGGGAGCCAATTTAAATCGAGTTGAGAAGGAATTTCTTCTCCCAGAGGGTTGTGAATCTGTGGAATTCTCTGCCCAGGGAAGCAGTTGAGGCTAGCTCATTGAATGTATTTAAGTCACAGATAGATAGATTTTTAACCAATAAGGGAATTAAGGGTTATGGGGAGAGGGCGGGTAAGTGGAGCTGAGTCCACGGCCAGATCAGCCATGATCTTATTGAAAGGCGGAGCAGGCTCGAGGGGCTAGATGGCCTACTCCTGTTCCTATTTCTTATGTACTGAGGGAGTGCCGCACTGTCGGAGGGGCGGTACTGAGGGAGGGCCGCACTGTCGGAGGGGCAGTACTGAGGGAGCGCCGCACTGTCGGAGGGGCAGTACTGAGGGAGCGCCGCACTGTCGGAGGGGCGGTACTGAGGGAGTGTCGGAGGGGCGGTACTGAGGGAGTGTCGGAGGGCAGTACTGAGGGAGTGTCGGAGGGGCGGTACTGAGGGAGTGTCGGAGGGGCAGTACTGAGGGAGGAGGTGTTACACCGAGGCCCTGTGTGCCCCTCGGGTGGATGTAACAGATCCCCAGGCCACGGGTGGAAGAGCGGGGAGTAGGCCCCGGTTCCTGGGACCAGGCAACAGGTGTCGGGCAGTTTGTGGGAGCTTGCTGTGCGCACGTGACTTCGGTTAGCACTGCACCGCAGTGAGCGCACTTTGGCAGGCTCTGATTGGCTGTGAGGGCCCGAGGTGGGGACAGGCGCTGTGTAAATGCAGCTTTCTGCTCCCTGTCGGCAGGCTGAGGGAGTGCAGGCGGAGCTGGGCCCGGGCAGGTCACGTCACTGGAGCACGTGACCCAGCGCAGGGCCCCGCCCCGTGTCCCGACCGCATTGCGTCACTGGCACCACGTGATTCAGCTCATGGACCTACCCCGTCACGTGTCCCGCATTGCGTCAGCAGCACCACGTGTTCCGGCTGCAGTGTGTTAGCGGTACCACGTGACCACGCGCATCACGTTGCTCCGCAGTGCGTCGCTTGCAGCACGTGATCCCGCGGAGGGCCCCGCCCCGTCACGTGTCCCTGCCCCTATATGAGCGGCCGGCGACGACGCTTCCTGCTTCCTGTTTCCGGTGCCCTTGCTCCATAATGGCCGCCGCGCTGACCCGCATCGTCCGCCTGACCGCCCCGCTCCGGCCCGCGCTCGGCCGCCGTCCGTTCGTCAGCTTCAAACCCCCCAAAGAGGAGCTGGGGCCCGGCGTGAGTGTCCGGGGGGGGGGGGCCCGGGGGAGGGGGCCCGGGGGGAGGGCCCAGGGGGGAGGGGGCCCCAGGGTGTAACCTGTACCGGGGGGAGGGCCCCAGGGTGTAACCTGTACCGGGGGGAGGGCCCCAGGGTGTAACCTGTACCGGGGGGAGGGCCCCAGGGTGTAACCTGTACTGGGGGGAGGGCCCGGGGGGAGGGCCCCAGGGTGTAACCTGTACCGGGTGGGGAGGGCTCCAGGGTGTAACCTGTACTGGGGGGAGGGCCCGGGGGGAGGGCCCCAGGGTGTAACCTGTACTGGGGGGAGGGCCCGGGGGGAGGGCCCCAGGGTGTAACCTGTACTGGGGGGAGGGCCCGGGGGGAGGGCCCCAGGGTGTAACCTGTACTGGGGGGAGGGCCCGGGGGGAGGGCCCCAGGGTGTAACCTGTACTGGGGGGAGGGCCCGGGGGGAGGGCCCCAGGGTGTAACCTGTACTGGGGGGAGGGCCCGGGGAGGGGAGAGAGCGGGGCCTGGGGGGGGAGGTTAGGTGGGGTATAACCTGTACCTGTGCTGGGGGAGAGGGGGTTAGGGTGTAACCTGTACCAGGTGGGGGGGAATGATCAGGCAGGGCCTGCAGTGAGAGGAGGATGAGGTGTATAAAATTGAGGAGCCTGGATAGGAAGGCCCTGTTTCCCTTGGCAGAGGGGTCAACAACCAGGGGACACAGATTGGGGGGAGGTTTAGAGGGGATGAGGGCAATTCCTTCACCCAGAGGGTGGTGAGGGTCTGGGGCGGAACTCACGGCCTGAAAGGGGGGTAGAGGCAGAAACCCTCACCACATTTAAACAGTGCCCCTGAAGTGCTGTAACCTACAGGGCTACGGACCCAGAGCGGGAAAGTGGGATTAGGCTGGGTAGCTCTTGGTCGGCCGGCACGGACACAATGGGCTGAAATGGCCTCCTCCTGTGCTGTAAATTCCTGATCGTCTCACTTCTCCCCACTCTTTCCCCACAGCCCTGTGAATGTCTCCCTTTCCGGCGTTTATTTATCTGCTGCTCTGTTGAAAGTGACTGTTGAACCTGCTTGCACTGTCCTTTCAGGCAGCCTGTTGGAGTGTGTGGCCTGGGAGAAGGGGCACAAGCAGGTGTTGTGCCTGCTCTGGGCATGGCTCTGACCCACACACTAATCTCTCTCTCTCTCTCTGCCACAGGCCATGCTGATTGGATTCAGCACACTGTCGGTCACCATCCTGGCACCAGCAGCCTGGTTCCTTGCTCACATCGAGAGCTTCAAGCAGCGGGAATGAAGATGTGCAGCCTGCGAGCGGTGCCCGAGACCAAGTGTTCGACACATCTCAACACTCCATCCTTGCTCTGCCCACCAACATTCCACACCCCGATCGCTGACGGGGCCAGTCTTTAAAGCAATGTTAAACAACTTCTGTGTGTTGGAGCTGCTGTCAGTTACAATAAATCTTTAATTGTCTGAAGGTTGACTGCAGTTTGTATGTTTCTGGAGTGGTTGGGGGGGCCATGAGGACCAGCACTCCACAGCCCATGTACACACTCGCCTCAGACTCTATCCACCCTTGGGTGCTCTCCCGCGGCCCACGAGCACGCTCCCCTATCATGGACTCATTCAGTGTCAAGTACAACCAGAGATTTTTAATGAATAATTGGGGATGTGCAAAGCAGAGCAGTGTCTCATTCTCTGAATTGCATTCAGTCTTTGCTCCATCCCCAGGGTAATGACCCTGATGTATATCGCGACGCTTCACCTTTTGTTGCCAAGGAAATTTGGACAGTGATGGAAAACATCCCCTCTTCATCCCTCCCTGTTTTCTCTTTTCTCCCCCCCCCCGGGCCTTTCCTGGGGATATTCAACGGCCACAGTTCTGCACTAGGAGTGTCTGCTTGGATTATGTGCTCAAATCTCTGAACCAACGACCTCTTGATTCAGAGACGAGTGTGCTCCTGACTCAGGCTTAAAGGGTGAAATCTGTGCCGAGGGTTTGGGGGCTGAAGACTATGTTTTTCCCTTGTTGAGCTGGTGAGTTAATATTCATCCGAGACTGGGTGTCGGACCAGCCATCTGACAGTGCAGAGACAGAGGTTCAGCTTGGGCCGGAGCAGACTCCATATCTTAGACTGTCCACTTCCACCTCTGCAGCATTACTCCTCTCTGCCTCAGCTCCTCCGCTGCTCAAATCCTCGGCTGTAACCTCCTCACCATCCACACGCACCTTCTCCAACACTCCAATCCTCCATTCTGCATAATCTCCAATTGGCGCAAAGCTTAGCTGCCTGGACCCTGTCCCACTTTACCACTGCTTGTCCTTGCTGGCCTACACTAGCTCCCAATCCCTCAGGATTAACATCTTCTTGCTGGTCTTTAAACCCCTCTCTGGTCTTGTCGTGCCCAATCTCCACAATCTTACCCTGTTTCTCTATCTCTAGATCCAGCCATGTTCCCATCTCCTCTCCTTGCCTCATCCCTGGCAGTCATTTGAATCCAAATCTCTGCACCTCCCTTGCGGAGTTTCTCCATTACCCCACCCCTCTCCTTCAAGAGCATTCTCCAAAATACATCTCTTCGGTCAGGTTTTTGGTCAACTGTTGATCTCTCCCTGGCTCCTCGTCCCTGTGTTTAAGGTGATGAACTGGGAATGGAGGTGGCCACTGTGTTGTGGGGTCAGAGGTGAAGACACCCCATGGGAAAAGCAGGGACGCAGCCAGCCACCTTCCAAAACCCCCGCCTCTCTCCGCTCGGGCCCAAGACTGGACTGGAAGAATCAGTGGACACCAGACCCTCAACACCAGGAACTGGATGACTCCGATGGAGGGGGTGGGAGGAAGCGGAAGTGGTGGTGTTACCTCTAGTAATCCAGAGGTCTAGACTCGTGATCTGGAGATGTAAGTTCCAATCCCACCCTGAAAGCTGGGGAATTTAAATTCAGTTAATTAAATAAATCTGTAATAAAAAGCTAGCATCAGTAATGGTGATATAGAAAATAGGTGCAGGAGTAGGCCATTTGGCCCTTTGAGCCTGCACCACCATTCAATAAGATCATGGCTGATCCTTCAATGGGCGAGGAGGATGGGAGAAAGATTTGGAGGTTACAATGGGCGAAGAGGATGGGGGAAGAGTTAGGAGCGTTACAGTGGGTGGGGAGGATGGGGGAAGCGTTAGGAGCGTTATAATGGGCGAGGAGGTTGGGAGAAAGATTTGGGAGGGTTACAATAGGGAGTTGGGGGGGAAGAAGGGGTCACGTTAAGCGGCTTTTTCATCATCCTCCTCGAACTCACCCTCCTCTGCCGTGGCATCCTGGACCTACTGCTTCTCGGAGACCAGGTCAGACCATGGAACTACCAGATTGTCATAAAAATCCATCTGGTCCACTGATGTCCTTTTAGAGCAAGCGCTCTACTCGGGAACTCCTTCACATTATCTTGGACAGGTTAGATGCAGGAAAAATGTTCACAAATTTGGGGAAGTCCAGAACCAGGGGTCACAGTCTAAGGATAAGGGGGAAGCCATTTAGAACCAAGATGAGGAGAAACTTCACTCAGAGAGTTGTGAATCTGTGGAATTCCCTGCCGCAGAGAGTTGTTGATGCCAGTTAGTTAGATACATGCAAAAGGGAGTTAAAGGAATCAAGGGATATAGAGAGAAAGCAGGAGAGGGGTACTGAGGTGAATGATAAGCCATGATCTTATTGAATGATGGGGCAGGCTCGAAGGGCGAATGGCCTGCTCCTGCACCTGCACCTATTTTCTATGTTTCTATGTTTCATGGCAAATGAGCCCAAGGTGAGCAGAGGAAACATTTCAAGGACACCCTCAAAGCCTCCCTGATAAAGTGCGGCATCCCCACCGACACCTGGGAGTCCCTGGCCAAAGACCAGTCCGCCCTAAGTGGAGGAAGTGCATCCGGGAGGGCGCTGAGCACCTCAAGTCTCGTCGCCGAGACCGTGCAGAAACCAAGCGCAGGCAGTGGAAGGAGCGTGCGACAAACCAGTCCCACCCTCCCCTTCCCTCAACCACTGTCTGTCCCACCTGTGACAGGGACTGTGGCTCTCGTATTGGGCTGTTCAGCCACCTAACGACTCATTCTAAGAGTGGAAGCAAGTCTTCCTCGATTCCGAGGGACTGCCTATGATGATGAGGAAGGGAAATCTGCCTCCCTTGCCCAGTCTGGCCGATATGTGACTCCAGACCACGGCAATGTGACATGGCCCAGCGAGGCAGTCGGTACCAAGCCGCTGCGACACAGTCAGCACTGTGGGAGTTATTGGCACCACCCGGAATGCCGCGGTTCGAGAGGGCGGCTCGCCATCATGTCCGGGGCGATTAGGGAATGGGCAATAAATGCCGGCCTCACCAGCGATGCCCACTCCCCAGGAACGCGGGGGAGAAGGGGAGAGACTCCTGGGAACCGGCCAAGCTCCCCGTGGCTGGGATTGGGAACCTGGCGATGCCCCTCATGGCCGGGATTGGGAACCCAACGATGTTCCCCATGGCCGGGATTGGGAACCCAGCGATGTTCCCCATGGCCGGGATTGGGAACCCAGTGATGTTCCCCAATGCCAGGATTGGGAACCCGGTGATGTTCCCCATGGCCGGGGTTGGGAACCCAATGATGTTCCCCATGGCCGGGATTGGGAACCCAGCGATGTTCCCCAATGTCAGGATTGGGAACCCGGTGATGTTCCCCATGGCCGGGATTGGGAACCCGGTGATGTTCCCCATGGCCGGGATTGGGAGCCCGGTGATGTTCCCCATGGCCGGGATTGGGAACCCAGCGATGTTCCCCATGGCCGGGATTGGGAGCCCGGTGATGTTCCCCATGGCCGGGATTGGGAACCCAGCGATGTTCCCCATGGCCGGGATTGGGAGCCCGGTGATGTTCCCCATGGCCGGGATTGGGAACCGGGCGATGTTCCCCATGGCCAACTGCCCCCCATGGCCGGGATTGGGAACCCGATGATGTTCCCCATGGCCGGGATTGGGAACCGGGCGATGTTCCCCATGGCCAACTGCCCCCCATGGCCGGGATTGGGAACCCGGTGATGTTCCCCATGGCCGGAATTGGGAAGCCGGCGATGTTCCCCATGGCCAGGATTGGGAACCCAGCGATGCCCCACATGGCCGACTGCACCACATGGCTGGGATTGGGAACCCAGCGATGTTCCCCATGGTCAGGATTAGGAACCCAGCGATGTTCCCCATGGCCGGGATTATGAACCTGGCGATGCCCCCCATGGTCGGGATTATGAACCTGGCGATGCCCCATGGTCAGGATTAGGAACCCAGCGATGCCCCCCACGGCCGACTGCACCACATGGCTGGGATTGGGAACCCAGCGATGTTCCCCATGGCCGGGATTAGGAACCCGGCGATGTTCCCCATGGCCGGGATTGGGAACCCAGTGATGCACTCCCCCCCCCATGGCCGGGATTGTGAATCCAGCGATGTTCCCCATGGTCGGGATTAGGAACCCGGCGATGTGCACCATGGCCGGGATTGGGAACCCAGTGATGCCCCCCATGGTCGGGATTAGGAACCCGGCGATGTGCACCATGGTCGGGATTATGAACCTGGCGATGCCCCCCATGGCCAGGATTGGGAACCCAGCGATGCCCCCCATGACCAACTGCCCCCCATGGCTGGGATTGGGAATCCGGCGATGCCCCTCATGGCCAGGATTGGGAACCCAGCGATGTTCCCCATGGCCGACTGCCCCCCATGGCCGACAATGGGAACCCAGCGATGTTACATAAGAACATAAGAATTAGGAACAGGAGTCGGCCATCTAGCCCCTCGAGCCTGCTCCGCCATTCAACGACATCATGGCTGATCTGGCCGTGGACTCAGCTCCACTTACCCGCCCGCTCCCCGTAACCCTTAATTCCCTTATTGGTTAAAAATCTATCTCTCTGTGACTTGAATACATTCAATGAGCTATCCTCAACTGCTTCCTTAGGCAGAGAATTCCACAGATTCACAACCCTCTGGGAGAAGAAATTCCTTCTCAACTCGGTTTTAAATTGGCTCCCCCGTATTTTGAGTCTGTGCCCCCTAGTTCTAGTCTCCCCGACCAGTGGAAACAACCTCTCCGCCTCTATCTTGTCTATCCCTTTCATTATTTTAAATGTTTCTATAAGATCACCCCTCATCCTTCTGAACTCCAACGAGTAAAGACCCAGTCTACTCAATCTATCATCATAAGGTAACCCCGTCATCTCCGGAATCAGCCGAGTGAATCGTCTCTGTACCCGCTCCAAAGCCAGTATATCCTTCCTTAAGTAAGGTGACCAAAACTGCACGCAGTACTCCAGGTGCGGCCTCACCAATACCCTGTACAGTTGCAGCAGGACCTCCCTGCTTTTGTACTCCATCCCTCTCGCAATGAAGGCCAACATTCCATTCGCCTTCCTGATTACCTGCTGCACCTGCAAACTAACTTTTTGGGATTTTTAATGTTTTATGTTTTCGCAGGTAAACTCAAAAGAGTTTCAAGGACCCCCAGATCGGGGGGGGGCACGGTTTAATGTTTTTTGTTTGCTCCCAAAAGAGTTTCATGCACAAGGACCCCCAGGTCCCTCTGCACCGCAGCATGTTGTAATTTCTCCCCATTCAAATAATATTCCCTTCTACTGTTTTTTTTCCCAAGGTGGATGACCTCACACTTTCCGACATTGTATTCCATCTGCCAAACCTTAGCCCATTCGCTTAACCTATCCAAATCTCTTTGCAGCCTCTCTGTGTCCTCTACACAACCTGCTTTCCCACTAATCTTTGTGTCATCTGCAAATTTTGTTACACTACACTCTGTCCCCTCTTCCAGGTCAGCTATGTATATTGTAAACAGTTGTGGTCCCAGCACCGATCCCTGTGGCACACCACTAACCACCGATTTCCAACCCGAAAAGGACCCATTTATCCCGACTCTCTGCTTTCTGTTAGCCAGCCTATTCTCAATCCATGCTAATACATTTCCCCTGACTCCGCGTACCTCTATCTTCTGCAGTAACCTTTTGTGTGGCACCTTATCGAATGCCTTTTGGAAATCTAAATACACCACATCCATCGCTACACCTCTATCCACCATGCTCGTTATATCCTCAAAGAATCCCAGTAAATTAGTTAAACATGATTTCCGTTTCATGAATCCATGCTGCGTCTGCTTGATTGCACTATTCCTATCTAGATGTTCCCCATGGCCGACTGCTCCCATGGCCGGGATTGGGAACCCACCGATGTTCCCCATGGCTGGGATTGGGAACACGGCGATGTTCCCATGGTCGGGATTGGGAACCTGGCGGTGCCCCCCATGGTCGGGATTGGGAACCCGGCGATGTTCCCATGGTCGGGATTGGGAACACGGCGATGTTCCCATGGTCGGGATTGGGAACACGGCGATGTTCCCATGGTCGGGATTGGGAACCCGGCGATGTTCCCATGGTCGGGATTGGGAACACGGCGATGTTCCCCATGACTTGGATTGGGAACCCGGCGATGTTCCCCATGGCTGGGATTGGGAACACGGCGGTGCCCCCCATGGTCGGGATTGGGAACCTGGCGACATTCCCCATGACTGGGATTGGGAACACGGCGGTGCCCCCCATGGTCGGGATTGGGAACCCGGCGATGTTCCCATGGTCGGGATTGGGAACCCGGCGATGCCCCCCATGGTCGGGATTGGGAACCCGGCGATGTTCCCATGGCCGGGATTGGGAACCCGGCGATGTTCCCATGGTCGGGATTGGGAACACGGCGATGCCCCCCATGGCTGGGATTGGGAACCCGGCGATGTTCCCCATGACTTGGACTGGGAACCCGGCGATGTTCCCATGGCTGGGATTGGGAACCCGGCGATGTCCCCATGGCTGGGATTGGGAACACGGCGGTGCCCCCCATGGTCGGGATTGGGAACCCGGCGATGTTCCCATGGCTGGGATTGGGAACCCGGCGATGTCCCCATGGCTGGGATTGGGAACACGGCGATGTTCCCATGGCTGGGATTGGGAACACGGCGATGTTCCCCATGACTGGGATTGGGAACCCGGCGACATTCCCCATGGCTGGGATTGGGAACCCGGCGATGTCCCCATGGCTGGGATTGGGAACACGGCGATGTTCCCATGGTCGGGATTGGGAACACGGCGATGTTCCCCATGACTGGGATTGGGAACCCGGCGATGTTCCCATGGTCGGGATTGGGAACACGGCGATGTTCCCCATGGCTGGGATTGGGAACACGGCGATGTTTCCATGGTCGGGATTGTGAACACGGCGATGTTCCCCATGGCTGGGATTGGGAACACGGCGATGTTCCCATGGTCGGGATTGGGAACACGGCGATGTTCCCCATGGCTGGGATTGGGAACACGGCGATGTTTCCATGGTCGGGATTGGGAACACGGCGATGTTCCCATGGTCGGGATTGGGAACACGGCGATGTTCCCCATGGCTGGGATTGGGAACACGGCGGTGCCCCCCATGGCCGACTGCCCCCAATGGCTGGGCAGGGTTCAGAGTTCAGGGGGCGGGGCGGGTCGGAAGGGGCGACGGGTTCCCAGCAACCCCCGCGCGGGTGCAAGATGGCGGCCGAGCACCAGGAGCCGGCGCTGCTGGATGTGGAAGGTACCGGGGCCCGGGGATTGGGGCCTGGGCCTAGTGGGAGGGGGAGAGACCGGGGCTCGGGGCCTAGCGGGAGGTAGAGAGGCCGGAGCTCGGGGCTGGGTCTGCGGGAGGAGGGGAGGAAGGTCGAGGCCTGGGCCGGGGGTCTGGGGCAGGAGAGGCCGAGGCCGGGGCCCGGGCAGGCGGCACAGCCCGGGCCTGTGTCCCACAAGTTCCGCAATTCAGGGGCTGCTGTGTCGGGGTGATTGAGGGAAGGGAGGGAGAGACTGCCCCCCCCCTTCCCCCCCTGTGGTGGTCAGTCCCCTGTCCCCCTGTGGTGGGTCAGTCCCCTGTCCCCTGTGGTGGTCAGTCCCCTGTGGTGGTCAGTCCCCTGTGGTGGGTCAGTCCCCTGTGGTGGGTCAGTCCCCTGTCCCCCCCTGTGGTGGTCAGTCCCCTGTCCCCCCTGTGGTGGGTCAGTCCCCTGTCCCCCCTGTGGTGGGTCAGTCCCCTGTCCCCCCTGTGGTGGTCAGTCCCCTGTCCCCTGTGGTGGGTCAGTCCCCTGTGGTGGGTCAGTCCCCTGTGGTGGTCAGTCCCCTGTCCCCTGTGGTGGTCAGTCCCCTGTGGTGGGTCAGTCCCCTGTGGTGGGTCAGTCCCCTGTGGTGGTCAGTCCCCTGTGGTGGGTCAGTCCCCTGTGGTGGGTCAGTCCCCTGTGGTGGGTCAGTCCCCTGTCCCCCCCTGTGGTGGGTCAGTCCCCTGTCCCCCCTGTGGTGGGTCAGTCCCCTGTCCCCCCTGTGGTGGGTCAGTCCCCTGTCCCCCCTGTGGTGGTCAGTCCCCTGTCCCCCCTGTGGTGGTCTGTCCCCTGTCCCCTGTGGTGGTCAGTCCCCTGTCCCCTGTGGTGGTCAGTCCCCTGTCCCCCTGTGGTGGTCAGTCCCCTGTCCCCTGTGGTGGTCAGTCCCCTGTCCCCCTGTGGTTGGTCAGTCCCCTGTCCCCCTGTGGTGGGTCAGTCCCCTGTCCCCTGTGGTGGTCTGTCCCCTGTCCCCTGTGGTGGTCAGTCCCCTGTCCCCTGTGGTGGTCAGTCCCCTGTCCCCTGTGGTGGTCAGTCCCCTGTCCCCCCCTGTGGTGGTCAGTCCCCTGTCCCCCTGTGGTGGGTCAGTCCCCTGTCCCCCCTGTGGTGGGTCAGTCCCCTGTCCCCCCTGTGGTGGGTCAGTCCCCTGTCCCCCTGTGGTGGGTCAGTCCCCTGTCCCCCCCTGTGGTGGGTCAGTCCCCTGTCCCCCCTGTGGTGGGTCAGTCCCCTGTCCCCCCTGTGGTGGGTCAGTCCCCTGTCCCCCCTGTGGTGGGTCAGTCCCCTGTCCCCCCTGTGGTGGGTCAGTCCCCTGTCCCCCCCTGTGGTGGTCAGTCCCCTGTCCCCCCCTGTGGTGGTCAGTCCCCTGTCCCCCCCTGTGGTGGTCAGTCCCCTGTCCCCCCTGTGGTGGTCAGTCCCCTGTCCCCCCTGTGGTGGGTCAGTCCCCTGTCCCCCCTGTGGTGGTCAGTCCCCTGTCCCCCCTGTGGTGGGTCAGTCCCCTGTCCCCCCTGTGGTGGGTCAGTCCAGAACCAGGGGCAGGACCCTAAGGTCAGGGCCCGGCTGCTCAGGGTGGTGGGAATCGGGAACCCTCCCCCAAACACTGGCGAGGCTGGGGTCAATTGGAAATGTCAAAAGTGGGAGGGAGAGAAATGATGGCTGGTGACCCAGAGCTGGTCCAAGAGCTGGGTTTTAAGGAGCGAGGGTGGGGAGGTGGAGAGGTTCAGGGAGTTCCAGAGCTTGGGGTCCACCCTCTGCTCCTCACTGTTCACTATACTTCCAACTTGTGTCATCTGCAGATTTTGAAATTGTGCCCCGTACACACAAGTCATTAATACAAAGCCGTGGTCCCAGTACTGACCCCTGGGGAACACCACTGTATACCTTCCTCGGGCCCGACAAACAACCGTTCCCCACTACTCTCTCTGTCCTGTCACTGAGCCAATCCCATATCCCACTGTCCCTTTTATTCCATGGGCTTCAACTTTGCTGCAAGCCGATTATGTGGCACTTTGTCAAACGCCTTTTCGAAATCTATGTCCACCACGTCAGTCGCATTACCCTCATCAACCCTCTCTGTTACCTCATCAAAAAACTCAATCAAGTTGGTTAAACCCGATTTGCCTTTAACAAATCCGTGCTGACTTTCCTTAATTAATTCACATTTGTCCAAGTGACAATTTTGTCCCTGATTATTGTTTCTAAAAGCTTCCCGACCACCGAGGTTAAACTGACCGGCCTGTAGTTACTGGCTTTATCTTTACACCCTTTTTGAACAAGAGTGTAACATTTGCAATTCTCCAGTCCTGTGGCACCGGCCTGTATCTAAGGAGGATTGGAAGATTATGGCCAGTACCTCCACAACTCTTCCTTCACTTCCCTCAGCAACCCAGTATGCACCCCACCCGGTCCTGGTGACTTATCTACTTTAAATACAGCCAGCTTTTCTAGTACCTCCTCTTTATCAATTCTTATCCCATCCAGTATCTCCTCTACCTCCTTCTTGGTGAAGACAGATGCAGAATACTCATTTAGTCCCTCCGCCATGCCCTCCCTTTGTGTGTAGGTCTCCTTATTGGTCCCTCATGGGCCCCACTCCTCCCTTCCTGCCCGTTTACTATTTATGTGCCTATAGAAGACTTTTAGATTCCCTTTTATGTTGGCTGCCGTTCTATTCTCATACCCTCTCTTTGCCCCTCTGATTTTCATTTTCTATATTCCCCTCTGAACTTTCTATATTCAGCCTGATTCTCAGATGTATTCTCGACCTGACATCTGTCATACCCGCTCTTTTTCTGCTTCATCTTACTCGCTATCTCTTTCGTCATCCAGGGACCTCTGCCTTTCCCCCAGGTGGGACTGTACCTCGACTATTACCCAAACTATTTCCTATTTAAAGGCAGCTCCTTGTTTCACTTTCATTTGCCAAAAAATCTTTGGTGCCAATTTACCCGGGCCAGATCCATTCTCGTCCCACTGAAATTTGCTGTCCTCCAATTAAGTGTTTTTACTCGGGATTGCTCCCTGTCCTTTTCCATAGCTAGTCTAAACCTTATGATACTATGATCACTGTTCCCTAAATGTTCACCTACTGCCCCTCATTCCCCTGAACCAGATCCAGCAATGCCTCCCCCCTCATCGGGCCGGAAACATTCTGATCCAGAAAGTTCTGAACACATTTGAGAAATTCTCCCCCCTCTCTGCCCTTTACACTATCACTATTCCAGTTTATATTCGGATAGTTGAAGTCCCCCATTATCACTACTCGATAGTTCTCGCACCTCTCTCTAGTTTCTCTGTAAATTTGTTCCTCCATATCGTTCCCACTTTTTGGTGACCTGTAGAATACAACAAGTAGTGTAAACTCTAGCCGTATAGATTCTGTCCTTGACCCCTCCAGGACATCCTCTCTCTCCAATACTGTCACACCACCTTCTATCTTTCCAGAACACCCTATATCTAGGAATATTTAATACCCAGTCCTGCCCTTCTCTGTTATTGCCACAACATCAGATTCCCATGTGGCTATTTGTGCCTGCAGCTCACCAACCTTGTTTACTATGCATCGTGCGTTCACATACATACGTTGTAAACCTGTCCGAGACCGTCCTGTGTTCTCGCTTAGTCTGACACCACCTAATACCTGACTATTTCTTGCTTTAATGCTATCCGTCTCTCCCAATCCTTTGTGCCCTTTGTTTCTCCTTTCTAATGCTACATCCTGGTGCCCGTTCCCCTGCCAACTTTGTTTCATCATCATCATAGGCAGTCCCTTGAATCCACGTCAAGAAGTTCACAGGTGTTTCAACGAAGGA
>NW_027252870.1:0-20194 GCF_044704955.1 Pristiophorus japonicus
TCCCCTCACACAGCCTCTCCCCCTCACACAGCCCCTCCCCCTCACATAGTCCCTCCCCCTCACACAGTTCCTCCCCTCCCCCTCACACAGTCCCTCCCCCTCCCCCTCACACAGACCCTCCCCCTCCCCCTCACACAGCCCCACCCCCTCACACAGTCCCTCCCCCTCGCCCTCACACAGTCCCTCCCCCTCCCCCTCACACAGACCCTCCCCCTCCCACTCACACAGTCCCTCCCCCTCCCCCTCACACAGACCCTCCCCCTCCCCCTCACACAGCCCATCCCCCTCACACAGTCCCTCCCCCTCCCCCTCACACAGTCGCTCCCCCTCACACAGTCCCTCCCCCTCACAAACACACTCCCCCTCACACAGTCCCTCACCCTCCCCCTCACACAGACCCTCCCCCTCACACAGACCCTCTCCCTCCCCCTCACACAGTCCCTCCCCCTCACACAGACCCTCCCCCTCCCCCTCACAGACCCTCCCCCTCCCCCTCACACAGACCCACCCCCACCCCCTCACACAGACCCTCCCCCTCACACAGCCCCTCCCCCTCACACAGTCCCTCCCCCTCACACAGACCCTCCCCCTCACACAGTCCCTCCCCCTCCTCCTCCCCCAGTCCCTCCCCCTCACACAGACCCTCCCCTCACACAGTCCCTCCCCCTCCCCCTCACACAGTCCCTCCCCCTCACACAGCCCCTCCCCCTCACACAGACCCTCCCCCTCCCCCTCCCCCTCACAGACCCTCCCCCTCCCCCTCACACAGATCCTCCCCCACCCCCTCACACAGACCCTCCCCCTCACACAGCCTCTCCCCCTCACACAGTCCCTCCCCCTCACACAGACCCTCCCCCTCACACAGTCCCTCCCCCTCCTCCTCCCCCAGTCCCTCCCCCTCACACAGACCCTCCCCCTCACACAGTCCCTCCCCCTCCCCCTCACACAGTCCCTCCCCCTCACACAGCCCCTCCCCCTCACACAGACCCTCTCCCTCCCCCTCCCCCTCACACAGACCATCCCCCTCCCCCTCACACAGACCCTCCCCCTCACACAGTCCCTCCCCCTCCCCCTCACACAGCCCTTTCCCTCCCCCTCACACAGCCCCTCCCCCTCTCACAGTCCCTCCCCCTCCCCCTCACACAATCCCTCCCCCTCCCCCTCACACAGTCCCTCCTCCTCACACAGCCCCTCCCCCTCACACAGACCCTCCCCCTCCCCCTCACACAGACCCTCCCCCTCCCCCTGACACAGACCCTCCCCCTCACACAGTCCCTCCCCCTCACACAGCCTCTCCCCCTCACACAGTCCCTCCCCCTCACACAGACCCTCCCCCTCACACAGTCCCTCCCCCTCCTCCTCCCCCAGTCCCTCCCCCTCACACAGACCCTCCCCCTCACACAGTCCCTCCCCCTCCCCCTCACACAGTCCCTCCCCCTCACACAGCCCCTCCCCCTCACACAGACCCTCTCCCTCCCCCTCCCCCTCACACAGACCATCCCCCTCCCCCTCACACAGACCCTCCCCCTCACACAATCCCTCCCCCTCCCCCTCACACAGCCCCTTCCCCTCACACAGCCCCTCCCCATCACACAGACCCTCCTCCTCCCCCGCACACAGTCCCTCCCCCTCACAGCCCCTCCCCCTCGCACAGACCCTCCCCCTCACACAGACCCTCCCCCTCCCCCTCACAAAGTCCCTCCCCCTCACACAGCCCCTCGACCTCCCCCTCACACAGTCCCTCATCCTCACACAGCCCCTCTCCCTCCCCCGCACACAGTCCCTCCGCCTCACACAGCCCCTCCCCCTCGCACAGACCCTCCCCCTCACACAGACCCTCCTCCTCCCCCACACACAGTCCCTCCCCCTCACACAGCCCCTCCCCCTCACAGACCTTCCCCCTCCCCCTCACACAGACCCTCCCCCTCCCCCTCACACAGACCCTCCCCCTCCCCATCACACAGTCCCTCCCCCTCACACAGCCCCTCTCCCTCCTCTTCACACAGTCCCTCCCCCTCAGACAGTCCCTCCCCCTCACACAAACCCCCCCTCACACAGACCCTCCTCCTCCCCCGCACACAGTCCCTCACCCTCACACAGTCCCTCCCCCTCACACAGCCTCTCCCCCTCACACAGCCCCTCCCCCTCCCCCTCACACAGCCCCTCCCCTCCCCCTCACACAGCCCTTCCCCCTCACACAGCCCCTCCCCCTCCCCCTCACACAGCCCCTCCCCCTCCCCCTCACACAGCCCCTCCCCTCCCCCACACACAGCCCCTCCCCCTCACAGAGCCCCTCCCCCTCACACAGCCCCTCCCCCTCCCCCTCACACAGTCCCTCCCCCTCCCCCTCACACAGTCCCTCCCCCTCCCCCTCACACAGACCCTCCCCCTCCCCCTCACACAGACCCACCCCCTCACACAGTCCCGCCCCCTCCCCCTCACACAGACCCTCCCCCTCACACAGTCCCTCCCCCTCCCCCTCACACAGTGCTCCCCCTCCCCCTCACACAGACCCTCCCGCTCACACAGTCCCTCCCCCTCACACAGACCCTCCCCCTCCCCCTCACACAGTCCCTCCCCCTCAAACAGCCCCTCCCCCTCACACAGTCCCTCCCCCTCACACAGTCCCTCCCCCTCCCCCTCACACAGCCCCTCCCCTCCCCCTCACACAGTCCCTCCCCCACACACAGCCCCTCCCCCTCACACAGCCCCCCGCCTTCCCCTCACAGCCCCTCCCCATCACACAGACCCTCCTCCTCCCCCACACACAGTCCCTCCTCCTCACACAGCCCCTCCCCCTCACACAGACCCTCCCCCTCACACAGACCCTCCCCCTCACACAGCCCCTCCCCCTCCCCCTCACACAGACCCTCCCCCTCCCCCTCACACATTCCCTCCCCCTCACACAGCCCCTCTCCCTCCCCCTCAGACAGTCCCTCCCCCTCACACAGCCCCTCCCCCTCACACAGCCCCTCCCCCTCACACAGCCCCTCCCCTCCCCCTCACACAGCCCTTCCCCCTCACACAGCCCCTCCCCCTCCCCCTCACACAGCCCCTCCCCCTCCCCCTCACACAGCCCCTCCCCTCCCCCTCACACAGCCCCTCCCCCTCACCAGTGCGCCCCCTCCCCCTCACACAGACACTCCCCCTCACACAGTCCCGCCCCCTCCCCCTCACACAGTCCCTCCCCCTCCCCCTCACACAGTGCGCCCCCTCCCCCTCACACAGTCCCTCCCCCTCACACAGCCCCTCCCCCTCACACAGCCCCTCCCCCTCCCCCTCACACAGCCCTTCCCCCTCACACAGTCCCTCCCCCTCCCCCTCACACAGCCCCTCCCCTCCCCCTCACACAGTCCCTCCCCCTCACACAGCCCCTCCCCCTCACACAGCCCCTCCCCCCACACAGTTCCTCCCCCTCCCCCTCACACAGCCCCTCCCCATCACACAGCCCCTCCCCCTCCCCCTCACACAGACCCTCCCCCTCACACAGTCCCTCCCCCTCCCCCTCACACAGCCCCTCCCCCCCACACAGTCCCTCCCCCTCCCCCTCACACAGCCCCTCTTCCCTCACACAGTCCCTCCCCCTCCCCCTCACACAGCCCCTCCCCCTCACACAGTCCCGCCCCCTCCCCCTCACACAGCCCCTCCCCCTCACACAGCCCCTCCCCCTCACATAGTCCCTCCCCCTCACACAGTCCCTCCCCTCCCCCTCACACAGTCCTTCCCCCTCCCCCTCACACAGACCCTCCCCCTCACACAGCCCCTCCCCCTCACACAGCCCCTCCCCCTCACATAGTCCCTCCCCCTCACACAGTTCCTCCCCTCCCCCTCCCCCTCACACAGACCCTCCCCCTCCCCCTCACACAGCCCCACCCCCTCACACAGTCCCTCCCCCTCGCCCTCACACAGTCCCTCCCCCTCCCCCTCACACAGTCCCTCCCCCTCCCCCTCACACAGTCGCTCCCCCTCACACAGTCCCTCCCCCTCACAAACACCCTCCCCCTCACACAGTCCCTCACCCTCCCCCTCACACAGACCCTCCCCCTCACACAGACCCTCTCCCTCCCCCTCACACAGTCCCTCCCCCTCCCCCTCACACAGTCCCTCCCCCTCCCCCTCACACAGACCCTCCCCCTCCCCCTCACACAGACCCACCCCCTCACACAGTCCCGCCCCCTCCCCCTCACACAGACCCTCCCCCTCACACAGTCCCTCCCCCTCCCCCTCACACAGTGCTCCCCCTCCCCCTCACACAGACCCTCCCGCTCACACAGTCCCGCCCCCTCCCCCTCACACAGACCCTCCCCTCCCCCTCACACAGTCCCTCCCCCTCACACAGCCCCTCCCCCTCACACAGTCCCTCCCCCTCACACAGTCCCTCCCCCTCCCCCTCACACAGCCCCTCCCCTCCCCCTCACACAGTCCCTCCCCCACACACAGCCCCTCCCCCTCACACAGCCCCCCGCCTTCCCCTCACAGCCCCTCCCCATCACACAGACCCTCCTCCTCCCCCACACACAGTCCCTCCTCCTCACACAGCCCCTCCCCCTCACACAGACCCTCCCCCTCCCCCTCACACAGACCCTCCCCCTCACACAGCCCCTCCCCCTCCCCCTCACACAGACCCTCCCCCTCCCCCTCACACATTCCCTCCCCCTCACACAGCCCCTCTCCCTCCCCCTCAGACAGTCCCTCCCCCTCACACAGCCCCTCCCCCTCACACAGCCCCTCCCCCTCACACAGCCCCTCCCCTCCCCCTCACACAGCCCTTCCCCCTCACACAGCCCCTCCCCCTCCCCCTCACACAGCCCCTCCCCCTCCCCCTCACACAGCCCCTCCCCTCCCCCTCACACAGCCCCTCCCCCTCACACAGTGCGCCCCCTCCCCCTCACACAGACACTCCCCCTCACACAGTCCCGCCCCCTCCCCCTCACACAGTCCCTCCCCCTCCCCCTCACACAGCCCCTCCCCCACCCCCTCACACAGTGCGCCCCCTCCCCCTCACACAGTCCCTCCCCCTCACACAGCCCCTCCCCCTCACACAGCCCCTCCCCCTCACACAGTCCCTCCCCCTCCCCCTCACACAGCCCCTCCCCTCCCCCTCACACAGTCCCTCCCCCTCACACAGCCCCTCCCCCCACACAGTTCCTCCCCCTCCCCCTCACACAGCCCCTCCCCATCACACAGCCCCTCCCCCTCCCCCTCACACAGACCCTCCCCCTCACACAGTCCCTCCCCCTCCCCCTCACACAGCCCCTCCCCCCCACACAGTCCCTCCCCCTCCCCCTCACACAGCCCCTCTTCCCTCACACAGTCCCTCCCCCTCCCCCTCACACAGCCCCTCCCCTCACACAGTCCCGCCCCCTCCCCCTCACACAGCCCCTCCCCCTCACACAGCCCCTCCCCCTCACATAGTCCCTCCCCCTCACACAGTCCCTCCCCTCCCCCTCACACAGTCCTTCCCCCTCCCCCTCACACAGACCCTCCCCCTCACACAGCCCCTCCCCCTCACACAGCCCCTCCCCCTCACATAGTCCCTCCCCCTCACACAGTTCCTCCCCTCCCCCTCCCCCTCACACAGACCCTCCCCCTCCCCCTCACACAGCCCCACCCCCTCACACAGTCCCTCCCCCTCGCCCTCACACAGTCCCTCCCCCTCCCCCTCACACAGTCCCTCCCCCTCCCCCTCACACAGTCGCTCCCCCTCACACAGTCCCTCCCCCTCACAAACACCCTCCCCCTCACACAGTCCCTCACCCTCCCCCTCACACAGACCCTCCCCCTCACACAGACCCTCTCCCTCCCCCTCACACAGTCCCTCCCCCTCCCCCTCACACAGACCCTCCCCCTCACACATTCCCTCCCCCTCCTCCTCCCCCAGTCCCTCCCCCTCACACAGACCCTCCCCCTCACAGACCCTCCCCCTCACACAGACCCTCCCCCTCACACAGACCCTCCCCCTCACACAGACCCTCCCCCTCACACAGTCCCTCCCCCTCCCCCTCACACAGTCCCTCCCCCTCACACAGACCCTCCCCCTCCCCCTCACAGACCCTCCCCCTCACACAGACCCTCCCCCTCACACATACCCTCCCCCTTACACAGTCCCTCCCCCTCCCCCTCACACAGACCCTCCCCCTCACACAGTCCCTCCCCCTCCCCCTCACACAGTCCCTCCCCCTCACACAGACCCTCCCCCTCCCCCTCACAGACCCTCCCCCTCCCCCTCACACAGACCCACCCCCACCCCCTCACACAGCCTCTCCCCCTCACACAGCCCCTCCCCCTCACACATTCCCTCCCCCTCACACAGACCCTCCCCCTCCTCCTCCCCCAGTCCCTCCCCCTCACACAGACCCTCCCCCTCATACAGTCCCTCCCCCTCCTCCTCCCCCAGTCCCTCCCCCTCACACAGACCCTCCCCCTCATACAGTCCCTCCCCTCCCCCTCACACAGTCCCTCCCCCTCACACAGCCCCTCCCCCTCACACAGTCCCTCCCCCAGTCCCTCCCCCTCACACAGACCCTCCCCCTCATACAGTCCCTCCCCCTCCCCCTCACACAGTCCCTCCCCCTCACACAGCCCCTCCCCCTCACACAGACCCTCCCCCTCCCCCTCCCCCTCACAGACCCTCCCCCTCCCCCTCACACAGACCCTCCCCCACCCCCTCACACAGACCCTCCCCCTCACACAGCCCCTCCCCCTCACACAGTCCCTCCCCCTCACACAGACCCTCCCCCTCACACAGTCCCTCCCCCTCCTCCTCCCCCAGTCCCTCCCCCTCACACAGACCCTCCTCCTCACACAGTCCCTCCCCCTCCCCCTCACACAGTCCCTCCCCCTCACACAGCCCCTCCCCCTCACACAGACCCTCTCCCTCCCCCTCCCCCTCACACAGACCCTCCCCCTCCCCCTCACACAGACCCTCCCCCTCACACAGTCCTTCCCCCTCCCCCTCACACAGCCCTTTCCCTCCCCCTCACACAGCCCCTCCCCCTCTCACAGTCCCTCCCCCTCCCCCTCACACAATCCCTCCCCCTCCCCCTCACACAGTCCCTCCCCCTCACACAGCCCCTCCCCCTCACACAGCCCCTCCCCCTCCCCTCCCCCAGTCCCTCCCCCTCACACAGACCCTCCCCCTCACACAGTCCCTCCCCCTCACACAGTCCCTCCCCCTCACACAATCCCTCCCTCTCCCCCTCACACAGTTCCTCCCCCTCACACAGCCCCTCCCCCTCACACAGCCCCTCCCCTTCCCCTCACACAGCCCTTCCCCATCACACAGACCCTCCTCCTCCCCGCACACAGTCCCTCCCCCTCACACAGCCCCTCCCCCTCGCACAGACCCTCCCCCTCACACAGACCCTCCCCCTCCCCCTCACAAAGTCCCTCCCCCTCACACAGCCCCTCCCCCTCCCCCTCACACAGTCCCTCATCCTCACACAGCCCCTCTCCCTCCCCCGCACACAGTCCCTCCGCCTCACACAGCCCCTCCCCTCGCACAGACCCTCCCCCTCACACAGACCCTCCCCCTCACACAGTCCCGCCCCCTCCCCCTCACACAGCCCCTCCCCCTCACACAGCCACTCCCCCTCACATAGTCCCTCCCCCTCACACAGTCCCTCCCCTCCCCCTCACACAGTCCCTCCCCCTCCCCCTCACACAGACCCTCCCCTCACACAGCCTCTCCCCCTCACACAGCTCCTCCCCCTCACATAGTCCCTCCCCCTCACACAGTTCCTCCCCTCCCCCTCACACAGTCCCTCCCCTCCCCCTCACACAGACCCTCCCCCTCACACAGCCCCACCCCCTCACACAGTCCCTCCCCCTCGCCCTCACACAGTCCCTCCCCCTCCCCCTCACACAGTCGCTCCCCCTCACACAGTCCCTCCCCCTCACAAACACCCTCCCCCTCACACAGTCCCTCACCCTCCCCCTCACACAGACCCTCCCCCTCACACAGACCCTCTCCCTCCCCCTCACACAGTCCCTCCCCCTCCCCCTCACACAGACCTTCCCCCTCACACAGTCCCTCCCCCACCCCCTCACACAGTCCCTCCCCCTCACACAGTCCCTCCCCCTCACACAGACCCTCCTCCTCACACAGCCCCTCCCCCTCACACAGACCCTCCCCCTCACAGACCCTCCCCCTCACACAGACCCTCCCCCTCACACAGACCCTCCCCCTCACACAGACCCTCCCCCTCACACAGTCCCTCCCCCTCCTCCTCCCCCAGTCCCTCCCCCTCACACAGACCCTCCCCCTCACAGACCCTCCCCCTCACACAGACCCTCCCCCTCACACAGACCCTTCCCCTCACACAGTCCCTCCCCCTCCCCCTCACACAGTCCCTCCCCCTCACACAGACCCTCCCCCTCCCCCTCACAGACCCTCCCCCTCACACAGACCCTCCCCCTCACACAGACCCTCCCCCTCACACAGTCCCTCCCCCTCCCCCTCACACAGACCCTCCTCCTCACACAGTCCCTCCCCCTCCCCCTCACACAGTCCCTCCCCCTCACACAGACCCTCCCCCTCCCCCTCACAGACCCTCCCCCTCCCCCTCACACAGACCCACCCCCAACCCCTCACACAGACCCTCCCCCTCACACAGCCCCTCCCCCTCACACAGTCCCTCCCCCTCACACAGACCCTCCCCCTCACACAGTCCCTCCCCCTCCTCCTCCCCCAGTCCCTCCCCCTCACACAGACCCTCCCCCTCACACAGTCCCTCCCCCTCCCCCTCACACAGTCCCTCCCCCTCACACAGCCCCTCCCCCTCACACAGACCATCCCCCTCCCCCTCCCCCTCACAGACCCTCCCCCTCCCCCTCACACAGACCCTCCCCCACCCCCTCACACAGACCCTCCCCCTCACACAGCCCCTCCCCCTCACACAGTCTCTCCCCCTCACACAGACCCTCCCCCTCACACAGTCCCTCCCCCTCCTCCAGTCCCTCCCCCTCACACAGACCCTCCCCCTCACACAGTCCCTCCCCCTCCCCCTCACACAGTCCCTCCCCCTCACACAGCCCCTCCCCCTCACACAGACCCTCTCCCTCCCCCTCCCCCTCACACAGACCCTCCCCCTCCCCCTCACACAGACCCTCCCCCTCACACAGTCCCTCCCCCTCCCCCTCACACAGCCCTTTCCCTCCCCCTCACACAGCCCCTCCCCCTCTCACAGTCCCTCCCCCTCCCCCTCACACAATCCCTCCCCCTCACACAGCCCCTCCCCCTCACGCAGCCCCTCCCCCTCCCCTCCCCCAGTCCCTCCCCCTCACACAGACCCTCCCCCTCACACAGTCCCTCCCCCTCACACAGTCCCTCCCCCTCACACAATCCCTCCCCCTCCCCCTCACACAGTTCCTCACTCTCACACAGCCCCTCCCCCTCACACAGCCCCTCCCCTTCCCCTCACACAGACCATCCCCATCACACAGACCCTCCTCCTCCCCCGCACACAGTCCCTCCCCCTCACACAGCCCCTCCCCCTCGCACAGACCCTCCCCCTCACACAGACCCTCCCCCTCCCCCTCACAAAGTCCCTCCCCCTCACACAGCCCCTCCCCCTCCCCCTCACACAGTCCCTCATCCTCACACAGCCCCTCTCCCTCCCCCGCACACAGTCCCTCCGCCTCACACAGCCCCTCCCCCTCGCACAGACCCTCCCCCTCACACAGACCCTCCTCCTCCCCCACACACAGTCCCTCCCCCTCACACAGCCCCTCCCCCTCACAGACCCTCCCCCTCCCCCTCACACAGACCCTCCCCCTCCCCCTCACACAGTCCCTCCCCCTCACACAGCCCCTCTCCCTCCCCTTCACACAGTCCCTCCCCCTCAGACAGTCCCTCCCCCTCACACAGACCCTCCCCCTCCCCCTCACACAGACCCTCCTCCTCCCCCGCACACAGTCCCTCCCCCTCACACAGCCCCTCCCCCTCCCCCTCACACAGCCCCTCCCCCTCCCCCTCACACAGCCCCTCCCCCCTCCCCCACACACAGCCCCTCCCCCTCACAGAGCCCCTCCCCCTCACACAGCCCCTCCCCCTCCCCCTCACACAGACCCTCCCCCTCACACAGTCCCGCCCCCTCCCCCTCACACAGCCCCTCCCCCTCACACAGCCCCTCCCCCTCACATAGTCCCTCCCCCTCACATAGTCCCTCCCCCCACATAGTCCCTCCCCTCCCCCTCACACAGTCCCTCCCCCTCCCCCTCACACAGACCCTCCCCCTCACACAGCCCCTCCCCCTCACACAGCCCCTCCCCCTCACATAGTCCCTCCCCCTCACACAGTTCCTCCCCTCCCCCTCACACAGTCCCTCCCCCTCCCCCTCACACAGACCCTCCCCCTCCCCCTCACACAGCCCCACCCCCTCACACAGTCCCTCCCCCTTGCCCTCACACAGTCCCTCCCCCTCCCCCTCACACAGTCCCTCCCCCTCCCCCTCACACAGTCGCTCCCCCTCACACAGTCCCTCCCCCTCACAAACACCCTCCCCCTCACACAGTCCCTCACCCTCCCCCTCACACAGACCCTCCCCCTCACACAGACCCTCTCCCTCCCCCTCACACAGTCCCTCCCCCTCCCCCTCACACAGACCCTCCCCCTCACACAGTCCCTCCCCCACCCCCTCACACAGTCCCTCCCCCTCACACAGTCCCTCCCCCTCACACAGACCCTCCTCCTCACACAGCCCCTCCCCCTCACACAGACCCTCCCCCTCACAGACCCTCCCCCTCACACAGACCCTCCCCCTCACACAGACCCTCCCCCTCACACAGACCCTCCCTCTCACACAGTCCCTCCCCCTCCTCCTCCCCCAGTCCCTCCCCCTCACACAGACCCTCCCCCTCACAGACCCTCCCCCTCACACAGACCCTCCCCCTTACACAGACCCTCCCCCTCACACAGTCTCTCCCCCTCCCCCTCACACAGTCCCTCCCCCTCACACAGACCCTCCCCCTCCCCCTCACAGACCCTCCCACTCACACAGACCCTCCCCCTCACACAGACCCTCCCCCTCACACAGTCCCTCCCCCTCCCCCTCACACAGACCCTCCCCCTCACACAGTCCCTCCCCCTCCCCCTCACACAGTCCCTCCCCCTCACACAGACCCTCCCCCTCCCCCTCACAGACCCTCCCCCTCACACAGACCCACCCCCACCCCCTCACACAGACCCTCCCCCTCACACAGCCCCTCCCCCTCACACAGTCCCTCCCCCTCACACAGACCCTCCCCCTCACACAGTCCCTCCCCCTCCTCCTCCCCCAGTCCCTCCCCCTCACACAGACCCTCCCCCTCACACAGTCCCTCCCCCTCCCCCTCACACAGTCCCTCCCCCTCACACAGCCCCTCCCCCTCACACAGACCCTCCCCCTCCCCCTCCCCCTCACAGACCCTCCCCCTCCCCCTCACACAGACCCTCCCCCACCCCCTCACACAGCCCCTCCCCCTCACATAGTCCCTCCCCCTCACACAGACCCTCCCCCTCACACAGTCCCTCCCCCTCCTCCTCCCCCAGTCCCTCCCCCTCACACAGTCCCTCCCCCTCCCCCTCACACAGTCCCTCCCCCTCACACAGCCCCTCCCCCTCACACAGACCCTCTCCCTCCCCCTCCCCCTCACACAGACCCTCCCCCTCCCCCTCACACAGACCCTCCCCCGCACACAGTCCCTCCCCCTCCCCCTCACACAGCCCTTTCCCTCCCCCTCACACAGCCCCTCCCCCTCTCACAGTCCCTCCCCCTCCCCCTCACACAATCCCTCCCCCTCCCCCTCACACAGTCCCTCCCCTTCACACAGCCCATCCCCCTCACACAGCCCCTCCCCCTCCCCTCCCCCAGTCCCTCCCCCTCACACAGACCCTCCCCCTCACACAGTCCCTCCCCCTCCCCCTCACACAGCCCTTTCCCTCCCCCTCACACAGCCCCTCCCCCTCTCACAGTCCCTCCCCCTCCCCCTCACACAATCCCTCCCCCTCCCCCTCACACAGTCCCTCCCCCTCACACAATCCCTCCCCCTCCCCCTCACACAGTCCCTCCCCCTCACACAGCCCCTCCCCCTCACACAGCCCCTCCCCTTCCCCTCACACAGCCCCTCCCCATAACACAGTCCCTCCCCCTCCCCCTCACACAGTCCCTCCCCCTCTCACAGCCCCTCCCCCTCACACAGACCCTCTCCCTCCCCCTCCCCCTCACACAGACCCTCCCCCTCACACAGACCCTCCCCCGCACACAGTCCCTCCCCCTCCCCCTCACACAGCCCTTTCCCTCCCCCTCACACAGCCCCTCCCCCTCTCACAGTCCCTCCCCCTCCCCCTCACACAATCCCTCCCCCTCCCCCTCACACAGCCCCTCCCCCTCACACAGCCCCTCCCCCTCCCCTCCCCCAGTCCCTCACACAGTCCCTCCCCCTCCCCCTCACACAGCCCCTCCCCCTCCCCCTCACACAGTCCCTCCCCCTCACACAGCCCCTCCCCCTCACACAGCCCCTCCCCTTCCCCTCACACAGCCCCTCCCCATAACACAGACCCTCCTCCTCCCCCGCACACAGTCCCTCCCCCTCACACAGCCCCTCCCCCTCGCACAGACCCTCACCCTCACACAGACCCTCCCCCTCCCCCTCACAAAGTCCCTCCCCCTCACACAGCACCTCCCCCTCCCCCTCACACAGTCCCTCATCCTCACACAGCCCCTCTCCCTCACCCGCACACAGTCCCTCCGCCTCACACAGCCCCTCCCCCTCGCACAGACCCTCCCCCTCACACAGACCCTCCTCCTCCCCCACACACAGTCCCTCCCCCTCACACAGCCCCTCCCCCTCACAGACCCTCCCCCTCCCCCTCACACAGACCCTCCCCCTCCCCCTCACACAGACCCTCCCCCTCCCCCTCACACAGTCCCTCCCCCTCACACAGCCCCTCTCCCTCCCCTTCACACAGTCCCTCCCCCTCAGACAGTCCCTCCCCCTCACACAGACCCCCCTCACACAGACCCTCCTCCTCCCCCGCACACAGTCCCTCCCCCTCACACAGTCCCTCCCCCTCACACAGCCCCTCCCCCTCACACAGCCCCTCCCCCTCCCCCTCACACAGCCCCTCCCCTCCCCCTCACACAGCCCTTCCCCCTCACACAGCCCCTCCCCCTCACACAGCCCCTCCCCCTCACCCTCACCCAGCCCCTCCCCTCCCCCACACACAGCCCCTCCCCCTCACAGAGCCCCTCCCCCTCACACAGCCCCTCCCCCTCCCCCTCACACAGTCCCTCCCCCTCACACAGCCCCTCTCCCTCCCCTTCACACAGTCCCTCCCCCTCAGACAGTCCCTCCCCCTCACACAGCCCCTCCCCCTCACACAGCCCCTCCCCCTCACACAGCCCCTCCCCTCCCCCTCACACAGCCCCTCCCCCTCCCCCTCACACAGCCCCTCCCCCTCCCCCTCACACAGCCCCTCCCCTCCCCCTCACACAGCCCCTCCCCCTCACACAGCCCCTCCCCCTCACACAGTGCGCCCCCTCCCCCTCACACAGACCCTCCCCCTCACACAGTCCCGCCCCCTCCCCCTCACACAGTCCCTCCCCCTCCCCCTCACACAGCCCCTCCCCCACCCACTCACACAGTGCGCCCCCTCCCCCTCACATAGTCCCTCCCCCTCACACAGCCCCTCCCCCTCACACAGCCCCTCCCGCTCACACAGTCCCTCCCCCTCCCCCTCACACAGCCCCTCCCCTCCCCCTCACACAGTCCCTCCCCCTCACACAGCCCCTCCCCCTCACACAGCCCCTCCCCCCCACACAGTCCCTCCCCCTCCCCCTCACACAGCCCCTCCCCCTCACACAGTCCCTCCGCCTCCCCCTCACACAGCCCCTCCCCCCCACACAGTCCCTCCCCCTCCCCCTCACACAGCCCCTCCCCCTCACACAGTCCCTCCCCCTCCCCCTCACACAGCCCCTCCCCCTCACACAGCCCCTCCCTCTCCCCCTCACACAGCCCCTCCCCCTCACACAGTCCCGCCCCCTCCCCCTCACACAGCCCCTCCCCCTCACATAGTTTCTCCCCCTCACACAGTCCCTCCCCTCCCCCTCACACAGTCCCTCCCCCTCCCCCTCACACAGACCCTCCCCCTCACACAGCCCCTCCCCCTCACACAGCCCCTCCCCCTCACACAGCCCCTCCCTCTCCCCCTCACACAGCCCCTCCCCCTCACACAGTCCCGCCCCCTCCCCCTCACACAGCCCCTCCCCCTCACATAGTTTCTCCCCCTCACACAGTCCCTCCCCTCCCCCTCACACAGACCCTCCGCCTCCCCCTCACACAGCCCCACCCCCTCACACAGTCCCTCCCCCTCGCCCTCACACAGTCCCTCCCCCTCCCCCTCACACAGTCCCTCCCCCTCCCCCTCACACAGTCGCTCCCCCTCACACAGTCCCTCCCCCACCCCCTCACACAGTCCCTCCCCCTCACACAGTCCCTCCCCCTCACACAGACCCTCCTCCTCACACAGCCCCTCCCCCTCACACAGACCCTCCCCCTCACAGACCCTCCCCCTCACACAGACCCTCCCCCTCACACAGACCCTCCCCCTCACACAGACGCTCCCTCTCACACAGTCCCTCCCCCTCCTCCTCCCCCAGTCCCTCCCCCTCACACAGACCCTCCCCCTCACACAGACCCTCCCCCTCACACAGACCCTCCCTCTCACACAGTCCCTCCCCCTCCCCCTCACACAGACCCTCCCCCTCACACAGTCCCTCCCCCTCCCCCTCACACAGCCCTTTCCCTCCCCCTCACACAGCCCCTCCCCCTCTCACAGTCCCTCCCCCTCCCCCTCACACAATCCCTCCCCCTCCCCCTCACACAGTCCCTCCCACTCACACAGCCCCTCCCCCTCACACAGCCCCTCCCCCTCCCCTCCCCCAGTCCCTCCCCCTCACACAGACCCTCCCCCTCACACAGTCCCTCCCCCTCACACAATCCCTCCCCCTCCCCCTCACACAGTTCCTCCCCCTCACACAGCCCCTCCCCCTCACACAGCCCCTCCCCTCCCCCTCACACAGACCCTCCCCCTCCCCCTCACAAAGTCCCTCCCCCTCACACAGCCCCTCCCCCTCCCCCTCACACAGTCCCTCATCCTCACACAGCCCCTCCCCCTCCCCCTCACACAGCCCCTCCCCCTCCCCCTCACACAGCCCCTCCCCCCTCCCCCACACACAGCCCCTCCCCCTCACAGAGCCCCTCCCCCTCACACAGCCCCTCCCCCTCCCCCTCACACAGACCCTCCCCCTCACACAGTCCCGCCCCCTCCCCCTCACACAGCCCCTCCCACTCACACAGCCCCTCCCCCTCACATAGTCCCTCCCCCTCACATAGTCCCTCCCCCTCACATAGTCCCTCCCCTCCCCCTCACACAGTCCCTCCCCCTCCCCCTCACACAGACCCTCCCCCTCACACAGCCCCTCCCCCTCACACAGCCCCTCCCCCTCACATAGTCCCTCCCCCTCACACAGTTCCTCCCCTCCCCCTCACACAGTCCCTCCCCCTCCCCCTCACACAGACCCTCCCCCTCCCCCTCACACAGCCCCACCCCCTCACACAGTCCCTCCCCCTTGCCCTCACACAGTCCCTCCCCCTCCCCCTCACACAGTCCCTCCCCCTCCCCCTCACACAGTCGCTCCCCCTCACACAGTCCCTCCCCCTCACAAACACCCTCCCCCTCACACAGTCCCTCCCCCTCACACAGACCCTCCCCCTCACACAGTCCCTCCCCCTCCCCCTCACACAGTCCCTCCCCCTCCCCCTCACACAGACCCTCTCCCTCCCCCTCACACAGTCCCTCCCCCTCCCCCTCACACAGACCCTCCCCCTCACACAGTCCCTCCCCCACCCCCTCACACAGTCCCTCCCCCTCACACAGTCCCTCCCCCTCACACAGACCCTCCTCCTCACACAGCCCCTCCCCCTCACACAGACCCTCCCCCTCACAGACCCTCCCCCTCACACAGACCCTCCCCCTCACACAGACCCTCCCCCTCACACAGACCCTCCCTCTCACACAGTCCCTCCCCCTCCTCCTCCCCCAGTCCCTCCCCCTCACACAGACCCTCCCCCTCACAGACCCTCCCCCTCACACAGACCCTCCCCCTTACACAGACCCTCCCCCTCACACAGTCTCTCCCCCTCCCCCTCACACAGTCCCTCCCCCTCACACAGACCCTCCCCCTCCCCCTCACAGACCCTCCCACTCACACAGACCCTCCCCCTCACACAGACCCTCCCCCTCACACAGTCCCTCCCCCTCCCCCTCACACAGACCCTCCCCCTCACACAGTCCCTCCCCCTCCCCCTCACACAGTCCCTCCCCCTCACACAGACCCTCCCCCTCCCCCTCACAGACCCTCCCCCTCACACAGACCCACCCCCACCCCCTCACACAGACCCTCCCCCTCACACAGCCCCTCCCCCTCACACAGTCCCTCCCCCTCACACAGACCCTCCCCCTCACACAGTCCCTCCCCCTCCTCCTCCCCCAGTCCCTCCCCCTCACACAGACCCTCCCCCTCACACAGTCCCTCCCCCTTCCCCTCACACAGTCCCTCCCCCTCACACAGCCCCTCCCCCTCACACAGACCCTCCCCCTCCCCCTCCCCCTCACAGACCCTCCCCCTCCCCCTCACACAGACCCTCCCCCACCCCCTCACACAGACCCTCCCCCTCACACAGCCCCTCCCCCTCACATAGTCCCTCCCCCTCACACAGACCCTCCCCCTCACACAGTCCCTCCCCCTCCTCCTCCCCCAGTCCCTCCCCCTCACATAGACCCTCCCCCTCACACAGTCCCTCCCCCTCCCCCTCACACAGTCCCTCCCCCTCACACAGCCCCTCCCCCTCACACAGACCCTCTCCCTCCCCCTCCCCCTCACACAGACCCTCCCCCTCCCCCTCACACAGACCCTCCCCCGCACACAGTCCCTCCCCCTCCCCCTCACACAGCCCTTTCCCTCCCCCTCACACAGCCCCTCCCCCTCTCACAGTCCCTCCCCCTCCCCCTCACACAATCCCTCCCCCTCCCCCTCACACAGTCCCTCCCCCTCACACAGCCCCTCCCCCTCACACAGCCCCTCCCCCTCCGCTCCCCCAGTCCCTCCCCCTCACACAGACCCTCCCCCTCACACAGACCCTCCTCCTCCCCCACACACAGTCCCTCCCCCTCACACAGCCCCTCCCCCTCACAGACCCTCCCCCTCCCCCTCACACAGACCCTCCCCCTCCCCCTCACACAGACCCTCCCCCTCCCCCTCACACAGTCCCTCCCCCTCACACAGCCCCTCTCCCTCCCCTTCACACAGTCCCTCCCCCTCAGACAGTCCCTCCCCCTCACACAGACCCCCCTCACACAGACCCTCCTCCTCCCCCGCACACAGTCCCTCCCCCTCACACAGTCCCTCCCCCTCACACAGCCCCTCCCCCTCACACAGCCCCTCCCCCTCCCCCTCACACAGCCCCTCCCCTCCCCCTCACACAGCCCTTCCCCCTCACACAGCCCCTCCCCCTCACACAGCCCCTCCCCCTCACCCTCACACAGCCCCTCCCCTCCCCCACACACAGCCCCTCCCCCTCACAGAGCCCCTCCCCCTCACACAGCCCCTCCCCCTCCCCCTCACACAGTCCCTCCCCCTCACACAGCCCCTCTCCCTCCCCTTCACACAGTCCCTCCCCCTCAGACAGTCCCTCCCCCTCACACAGCCCCTCCCCCTCACACAGCCCCTCCCCCTCCCCCTCACACAGCCCCTCCCCTCCCCCTCACACAGCCCCTCCCCCTCCCCCTCACACAGCCCCTCCCCTCCCCCTCACACAGCCCCTCCCCCTCCCCCTCACACAGCCCCTCCCCCTCCCCCTCACACAGCCCCTCCCCTCCCCCTCACACAGCCCCTCCCCCTCACACAGCCCCTCCCCCTCACACAGTGCGCCCCCTCCCCCTCACACAGACCCTCCCCCTCACACAGTCCCGCCCCCTCCCCCTCACACAGTCCCTCCCCCTCCCCCTCACACAGCCCCTCCCCCACCCACTCACACAGTGCGCCCCCTCCCCCTCACATAGTCCCTCCCCCTCACACAGCCCCTCCCCCTCACACAGCCCCTCCCGCTCACACAGTCCCTCCCCCTCCCCCTCACACAGCCCCTCCCCTCCCCCTCACACAGTCACTCCCCCTCACACAGCCCCTCCCCCTCACACAGCCCCTCCCCCCCACACAGTCCCTCCCCCTCCCCCTCACACAGCCCCTCCCCCTCCCCCTCACACAGACCCTCCCCCTCACACAGTCCCTCCGCCTCCCCCTCACACAGCCCCTCCCCCCACACAGTCCCTCCCCCTCCCCATCACACAGCCCCTCCCCCTCACACAGTCCCTCCCCCTCCCCCTCACACAGCCCCTCCCCCTCACACAGCCCCTCCCCCTCCCCCTCACACAGCCCCTCCCCCTCACACAGTCCCGCCCCCTCCCCCTCACACAGCCCCTCCCCCTCACATAGTTTCTCCCCCTCACACAGTCCCTCCCCTCCCCCTCACACAGTCCCTCCCCCTCCCCCTCACACAGACCCTCCCCCTCACACAGCCCCTCCCCCTCACACAGCCCCTCCCCCTCACGTAGTCCCTCCCCCTCACACAGTTCCTCCCCTCCCCCTCACACAGTCCCTCCCCCTCCCCCTCACGCAGACCCTCCGCCTCCCCCTCACACAGCCCCACCCCCTCACACAGTCCCTCCCCCTCGCCCTCACACAGTCCCTCCCCCTCCCCCTCACACAGTCCCTCCCCCTCCCCCTCACACAGTCGCTCCCCCTCACACAGTCCCTCCCCCACCCCCTCACACAGTCCCTCCCCCTCACACAGTCCCTCCCCCTCACACAGACCCTCCTCCTCACACAGCCCCTCCCCCTCACACAGACCCACCCCCTCACAGACCCTCCCCCTCACACAGACGCTCCCTCTCACACAGTCCCTCCCCCTCCTCCTCCCCCAGTCCCTCCCCCTCACACAGACCCTCCCCCTCACACAGACCCTCCCCCTCACACAGACCCTCCCTCTCACACAGTCCCTCCCCCTCCCCCTCACACAGACCCTCCCCCTCACACAGTCCCTCCCCCTCCCCCTCACACAGCCCTTTCCCTCCCCCTCACACAGCCCCTCCCCCTCTCACAGTCCCTCCCCCTCCCCCTCACACAATCCCTCCCCCTCCCCCTCACACAGTCCCTCCCCCTCACACAGTCCCTCCCCCTCACACAGCCCCTCCCCCAGTCCCTCCCCCTCACACAGACCCTCCCCCTCACACAGTCCCTCCCCCTCACACAATCCCTCCCCCTCCCCCTCACACAGTTCCTCCCCCTCACACAGCCCCTCCCCCTCACACAGCCCCTCCCCTTCCCCTCACACAGCCCCTCCCCATAACACAGACCCTCCTCCTCCCCCGCACACAGTCCCTCCCCCTCACACAGCCCCTCCCCCTCGCACAGACCCTCCCCCTCACACAGACCCTCCCCCTCCCCCTCACAAAGTCCCTCCCCCTCACACAGCCCCTCCCCCTCCCCCGCACACAGTCCCTCCGCCTCACACAGCCCCTCCCCCTCGCACAGACCCTCCCCCTCACAGACCCTCCCCCTCCCCCTCACACAGACCCTCCCCCTCCCCACAGACCCTCCCCCTCCCCCTCACACAGTCCCTCCCCCTCACACAGCCCCTCTCCCTCCCCTTCACACAGTCCCTCCCCCTCCCCTTCACACAGTCCCTCCCCCTCACAGTCCCTCCCCTCACACAGACCCCCCCTCACACAGACCCTCCTCCTCCCCCGCACACAGTCCCTCCCCTCACACAGTCCCTCCCCCTCACACAGCCCCTCCCCCTCACACAGCACCTCTCCCTCCCCCTCACACAGCCCCTCCCCTCCCCCTCACACAGACCTTCCCCCTCACACAGCCCCTCCCCCTCCCCTCACACAGCCCCTCCCCCTCCCCCTCACACAGCCCCTCCCCTCCCCCTCACAGAGCCCCTCCCCCTCACACAGCCCCTCCCCCTCCCCCTCACACAGTCCCTCCCCCTCACACAGCCCCTCTCCCTCCCCTTCACACAGTCCCACCCCCTCAGACAGTCCCTCCCCCCTCACACAGCCCCATCCCCCTCACACAGCCCTCCCCCTCCC
>NW_027252872.1:0-5000 GCF_044704955.1 Pristiophorus japonicus
CTGTCTAAGTCAGTCTGCAGCCTCTGAGCATCCTCCTCACAGCTCACACCACCACCCAGCTTAGTGTCATCTGCAAACTTGGAGATATTACATTCAATTCCTTCGTCTAAATCATTAATGTATATTGTAAATAGCTGGGGTCCCAGCACTGAGCTAACATGTAATGTTGAGGTTATATGTGGTTCAGGGGTGGGGGTGTTTAACAGGACCAGGTCAGTCAGACATAATTCGTTGACCATCTTTAACATCATGCAACCTGTCCTGCTTTCTACACTTGTGTCATCCATTCCTAAGGTATTGGTTATGGCTCAGTGGGTCTCACCTTTAACCTCCGAATCTGAAGGTCGCGGATTTGAGCCCCACACACACCTGACAATCGAACCCCAGAATCCAGGCCGACATTCCCAAGTTGGCAGTACTGAGGGACGCTGCACTGTCGGAGGGGCAGTACTGAGGGAATGCTGCACTGTCGGAGGGGCAGTACTGAGGGAGTGCTGCGCTGTGGGAGGGTCAGTACTGAGGGAGCGCCGCACTGTGGGAGGGGCAGTACTGAGGGAGCGCCGCGCTGTGGGAGGGTCAGTACTGAGGGAGCGCCGCACTGTGGGAGGGGCAGTACTGAGGGAGTGCTGCACTGTCGGAGGGGCAGTACTGAGGGAGTGCTGCACTGTCGGAGGGGCAGTACTGAGGGAGTGCTGCGCTGTGGGAGGGTCAGTACTGAGGGAGTGCTGCACTGTCGGAGGGGCAGTACTGAGGGAGTGCTGCGCTGTGGGAGGGTCAGTACTGAGGGAGCGCCGCACTGTGGGAGGGGCAGTACTGAGGGAATGCCGCACTGTGGGAGGGGCAGTACTGAGGGAGCGCCGCGCTGTGGGAGGTGCCGATTTTCTGATGAGACGTTAAACCCGAGGCCCCCGCCTGACCTCTCGGGTGGGACATCAAATCCCACAACACTATTGGAAGAGGAGCAGGAGGGGTGCACCCTGGATCCTGGGAACAATATTTATCCCCTTGACCAACGTCACTAAAAGAGCAGGTGACCGGGCCGTTCTCACACTGCTGTTTCTGGGATCTTACTGTGTATCTACAGGCTTCTGTGTTTCCGATGTTACAACACTGACTAATCTTCAAAAACTCCTTCATTTGTTGTGAAACACTTTGCATATCCTGAGGTTGTGAAAGATGCTGTAGAAATGGAAGTTATTTTGTTTGTATTTCTCTCTCTCCTCCACTCTCCTCTCTCTCTCTCTCTCTCTATCTACGCTTCTCTCCCTCCACTTCCCTCTCCTTCCCCCCTCTCTCTCCTTCCCCCCTCTCTCCTTCCCCCCCCCTCTCTCCTTCCCCCCCCCTCTCTCCTTCCCCCCCCCTCTCCTTCCCCCCACTCTCTCCTTCCCCCCCTCTCTCCTTTCCCCCCCCTCTCCTTCCCCCCCCCTCCTTCCCCCCCTCCTTCCCCCCCCTCCTTCCCCCCCCTCCTTCCCCCCCCTCCTTCCCCCCCCTCCTTCCCCCCCTCCTTCCCCCCCCCTCTCCCCCCCCTCTCTCCTCCCCCCCTCTCTCCTCCCCCCCTCTCTCCTCCCCCCCTCTCTCCTCCCCCTCTCTCCTTCCCCCCCTCTCTCCTCCACCCCCTCTCTCCTTCCCCCCTCTCTCCTTCCCCCTCTCTCCTTCCCCCCCTCTCTCCTTCCCCCCCTCTCTCCTTCCCCCCCCTCTCTCCTTCCCCCCCCTCTCTCCTTCCCCCCTCTCTCCTTCCCCCCCTCTCTCCTTCCCCCACTCTCTCCATCCCCCCCTCTCTCCTTCCCCCCTCTCTCCTCTCTCCTTCCCCCCTCTCTCCTCTCTCCTTCCCCCCCCTCTCTCCTCTCTCCTTCCCCCCCCTCTCTCCTCTCTCCTTCCCCCCCCCTCTCTCCTCTCTCCTTCCCCCCCTCTCTCCTCTCTCTTTCCCCCCCCTCTCTCCTCTCTCCTTCCCCCCCTCTCTCCTCTCTCCTTCCCCCCCTCTCTCCTCTCTCCTTCCCCCCCTCTCTCCTCTCTCCTTCCCCCCCCTCTCTCCTCTCTCCTTCCCCCCCCCTATCCGCTTTCCTCCATCCCTCCTTATCTCTCTCTCCTTTCTTTCTCCCTCTCTCCACTCTCCTCCTCTCTCTCTGCCTCCCTTGTCCCCTCGTTCTCCCTCTATCTCTTTCTATATCTATTTGTATAATGGGATGTGAACCAGTCATGTTTAGTAAGTTGGTCACACCACAGGTAAAGGTTACTCAGACAGATAGGGGATGGGCGACCATCAGGAAGAGCAGTGCAAGGAAGGTAGTGCAGGAGTCCCCTGCGGGCGTCTCCCTCCAAAACAGATACACCGTTTTGAGTGTTGTTGAGGGGGATGACTCATCAGGGGAGGGCAGCAGCAGCCAAGTTCATGGCACCGTGGGTGGTTCTGCTGCACAGGAGAGCAGGAAAAAGAGTGGGAGAGCTATAGTGATAGGGGATTCGATTGTAAAGGGAAGAGATGGGCGTTTCTGCGGCCGCAACCGAGACTCCAGGTTGTCTCCCTGGTGCAAGGGTCTAGGATGTCTCGGAGCGGCTGCAGTGCATTCTAGAGGGGGAGGGTGAACAGCCAGCTGTCGTGGTGCATATAGGTACCAACGAAATAGGTAAAAAACAGGATGAGGTCCTACAAGCTGAATTTATGGAGCTAGGAGTTAAATTTAAAAAGTAGGACCTCAAAGGTAGTAATCTCAGGATCGCTACCAGTGCCACGTGCTAGTCAGAGTAGGAATCGCAGGATAGTTCACATGAATACGTGGCTTGAGGAATGGTGCAAGGAGGAGGGATTCAAATTCCCGGGACATTGGAACCGGTTCTGGGGGAGGTGGGACCAGTACAAACCGGACGGTCTGCACCTGGGCAGGACCGGAACCGATGTCCTAAGGGGAGTGTTTGCTAGTGCTGTTGGGGAGGAGTTAAACTAATATGGCAGGGGGATGGGAACCTATGCAGGGAGACAGAGGGAAGTAAAAAGGGGGCAGAAGCAAAAGGGAGGAAGGAGAAAAGCAAGAGTGGAGGGCAGAGAAATCAAGTGCAAAAATCAAAAAGGGCCACAGTACAACATAATTCTAAAAGGACAAAGAGTGTTAAAAAAACAAGCTTGAAGGCTCTGAGTCTCGATGCAAGGAGTATCCGTAACAAGGTGGACAAATTAACTGCGCAGATAGCTGTTAACGGATATGATGTAATTGGGATTACGGAGACATGACTCCAGGGTGACCAAGGCTGGGAACTCAATATTCAGGAAGGATAGACAGAAAGGAAAAGGAGGTGGGGTAGTGTTAATGGTTAAAGAGGAGATTAATGCAATGGTAAGGAAGGATATTAGCCTCGATGATGTGGAATCTATATGGGTAGAGCTGCAAAACACCAAAGGGCAGAAAACGTTAGTTGGGGTTGTGTACAGACCACCAAACAGTAGTAGGGAGGTTGGGGATGGCATCAAACAGGAAATTAGGGAAGTGTGCAATAAGGGTACAGCAGTTATCATGGGTGACTTTAATCTACATATTGATTGTGGTAACCAAACTGGTAGCAATACGGTGGAGGAGGATTTCCAGGAGTGTATAAGGGATGGTTTTCTAGACCAATATGTCGAGGAACCAACTGGAGAGCAGGCCATCCTAGACTGGGTCTTGTGTAACGAGAAAGGATTAATTAGCAATCTTGTTGTGCGGGGCCCCTTGGGGAAGAGTGACCATAACATGGTAGAATTCTTCATTAAGATGGAGAGCGACACAGTTAACTCAGAGACTAGGGTCCTGAACTTAAAGAAAGGTAACTTCGATGGGATGAGACGTGATTTGGCTAGGATAGACTGACGAATGATACTTAAAGGGTTGACGGTGGATAGGCAATGGCAGACATTTAAAGATCATATGGATGAAATTACAACTATTGTACATCCCTGCCTGGCGTAAAAATAAAACAGGAAAGGTGGCTCAACTGTGGCGAACAAGGGAAATTAGGGATAGTGTTCAATCCAAGAAAGATGCATATAAATTGGCCAGAAAAAGCTGCAAACCTGAGGACTGGGAGAAATTTAGAATTTAGCAGAGGAGGATTAAGGGTTTAATTAGAAGGGGGAAAATAGAATATGAGAGGAAGCTTGCAGGGCACAAAAACTGACTGCAAGAGGTTCTATAGATATGTGAAGAGAAAAAGATTAGTGAAGACTAATTTAGGCCCCTTGCAGTCAGAATCAGGCCAATCCATAATGGGGAACAAGGAAATGGCAGACCAATTGAACAAATACTTTGGTTCTGTCTTCACTAAGGAAGACACAAATAACCTCCCGAAAATACTAGAGGACCGAGGGTCTAGCGAGAAGGGGAAACTGAGGGAAATCCTTATTAGTCAGGAAATTGTTTTAGGGAAACTGATGGAACTGAAGGCCGATAAATCCCCAGGGCCTGATTGTCTGCATCCCAGAGTACTTAAGGAAGTGGCCCTAGAAATAGTAGATGCATTGGTGGTCATTTTCCAGAATTCCATGGACTCTGCATCAGTACCTATAGATTGGAGGGTAGCTAATGTAATCCCACTTTTTAAAAAAGGAGAGAGCGAGAAAACAGGGAACTATAGACCGGTTAGCCTGACATCGGTGGTGGGGAAAATGTTGGAATCAATTATTAAAGATGAAATAGCAGCGCATTTGGAAAGCAGTGACAGGATCGGTCCAAGTCAGCATGGATTTATGAAAGGGAAATCATGCTTGACAAATCTAGAGTTTTTTGAGGCTGTAACTAGTAGAGTGGACAAGGGAGAACCAGTGGATGTGGTGTATTTGGACTTTCAAAAGGCTTTTGACAAGGTCCCACACAAGAGATTGGTGTGCAAAATTAAGGCACTTGGTATTGGGGGTAATGTACTGACGTGGATAGAGAACTGATTGGCAGACAGGAAGCAGAGAGTCGGGATAAACGGGTCCTTTTCAGAATGGCAGGCAGTGACTAGTGGGGTGCCGCAGGGCTCAGTGCTGG
>NW_027252872.1:10000-20151 GCF_044704955.1 Pristiophorus japonicus
AGACAGCTCAAGGCTGAGGTCCAACAAAAAACCCGGGACCTAAAGAACAGGCGGTGGATGGAGAACGCACAGGAGATACAGCAGTTGGCCGACAGCCATGATGCGCGAGGATTCTTCACCGCAGTCAGAGGCCACCTACGGACCAAACTCCCAAGGCCCCACCCCACTCCTGGCCAAGAACAGGGAAACACTCATCACGGACACCGAGGCAGTCAGGGCCCGCTGGACGGAGCACTTCGAAGATCTCCTCAATCGAGACTCTGCCTTTGACTCGAGTGTTCTCGACTCCATCCCGCAGCATGCGACCCGCCATCACCTCAGTGAGACCCCAACACGACACGAGGTCGGAAAAGGCCATAAGGCAGCTCAAGAACAAGAAGGCTACGGGAGCGGATGGAATCCCTGCTGAGGCACTGAAGTATGGCGGAGAGGCGCTGTTGGCGCGAATACATGACCTCATCTCTCTCATCTGGAGGGAGGAGAGCATGCCGGGAGATCTCAGAGACGCAGTGATCGTGACCATCTTTAAAAAAGGGGACAAGTCCGACTGCGGCAACCACAGAGGAGTCTCCCTGTTATCAGCCACTGGGAAAGTTGTCGCTATATTCTTCCTCAACCGTCTTCTCCCCATGGCCGAGGAGCTCCTCCCGGAATCACAGTGCGGATTTTGTCCACTACGGGGCACAACAGACATGATCTTTGCAGCTGCAGGAAAAATGCAGTGAACAGCGCCAGCCCTTATACATGGCCTCCTTCGATCTTACAAAGGCCTTTGACACTGTCAACTGCGAGGGTCTATGGAGCGTCCTCCTCCGTTTCCGATGCTCCCAAAAGTTTGTCACCATCCTCTGCCTGCTCCGCGATGACATGCAGGCCGTGATCCTTACCAACGGATCCATCACAGACCCATTCCACGTCCGGACCGGGGTCAAACAGGGCTGCGTCATCGCCCCCCAACCCTCTTCTCAATCTTCCTCACTGCCGTGCTCCACCTCACAGTCGACAAGCTCCCCGCTGGAGTGGAACTAAACTACAGAACCAGTGGGAAGCTGTTCAACCTTCACCGTCTCCAGGTCAGGTCCAAGACCACCCCAACCCCTGTCGTCGAGCTGCAGTACGCGGACGACGCCTGCGTCTGTGCACACACAGTGGCTGAACTCCAGGACACAGTCGACGTATTTATCGAGGCGTATGAAAGCATGGGCCTTATGCTAAACATCAGTAAGACAGAGGTCCTCCACCAGCCTGTCCTCACCGCACAGCACTGCCCCCCCAAACATCAGGATCCACGGCCCGGCCCGGCCCTGGACAACGTGGACCACTTCCCATATCTCGGGAGCCTCCTATCAACAAGAGCAGACATCGACGATGAGATCCAACACCGCCTCCAGTGCGCCAGTGCAGCCTTCGGCCGCCTGAGGAAAAGAGTGTTTGAAATCCAGGCCCCTCAAAACTGTCACCAAGCTCATGGTCTACAGGGCTGTAGTGATACCCGCCGTCCTGTATGGCTCAGAGACATGGACCATATACAGTAGACACCTCAAGTCGCTGGAGAAATACCACCAACGATGTCTCCGCAACATCCTGCAAATCCCCCGGGAGGACAGACGCATCAACGTTAGCGTCCTCGACCAGGCCAACAACCCCAGCAATTTAAGCACTGACCACACTCGACCAGCTCCGCTGGGCAGGGCCACATTGTTCGCATGCCAGACACCAGACTCCCAAAGCAAGTGCTCTACTCGGAACTCCTTCACGGCAAACGAGCCCCAGGTGGGCAGAGGAAACGTTACAAGGGACACCCTCAAAGCCTCCCTGATATAGTGCAACATCCCCACCGACACCTGGGAGTCCCTGGCCAAAGACCAGTCCGCCCTAAGTGGAGGAAGTGCATCCGGGAGGGTGCTGAGCACCTCGAGTCTCATCGCCGAGAGCGTGCAGAGACCAAGCGCAGGCAGCGGAAGGAGCGTGCGGCAAACCTGTCCCACCCTCCCCTTCCCTCAACCACTGTCTGTCCCACCTGTGACAGGGACTGTAATTCCTGTATTGGACTGTTCAGTCACCTGAGAACTCATGCTAAGAGTGGAAGTAAGTCTTCCTCGATCCCGAGGGACTGCCTGTGAGTGTGAGTGTGTGAGGGGTTGGGGAGCTCAGTATCGCACCGAGTGCAATCAGCGACCTCAGCCGGGGTTGGAGCTGGTGTCTTTCCTGCCCCGTGTGTGCCCTCTGAGAACAATCCTTTTGTACATCTGGAACCCTTTTTGGAGTTAATCCTACGCCAGTTTGCTGACATCACCCCGACTGACACTAACTTGCACCATCTGTCATGATGTCACCCTATGGTTAAGAACAAAATGCCTTTCTTTTATTTTCCAAACACGGGCTCCTCCAGCTCTCAGACTTTCTGAACTCCTGGTCCCAGAATCCCAGATCTAACGGTGTGTGTGTGTGTGTGTGTGTGTGTGTGTGTGTGGGAGTCTGAATGGACTCCAGGTCCCAGAATCCCAGATCTAACGGGGTGTGTGTGTGGGGTGTCTAAATGGACTCCTGGTCCCAGAATCCCAGATCTAACGGTGTGTGTGTGTGTGTGTGTGTGTGGGGGGGGTGTCTAAATGGACTCCTGGTCCCAGAATCCCAGATCTAACGGTGTGTGTGTGTGGTGTCTAAATGGACTCCTGGTCCCAGAATCCCAGATCTAACGGTGTGTGTGTGTGTGTGTGTGTGTGTGTGTGTGTGTGTGTGAGGAAGTCTGAATGGACCCCAGGTCCCAGAATCCCAGATCTAACGGTGCGTGTGTGTGTGTGTGTGGGGTGTCTAAATGAACTCCTGGTCCCAGAATCCCAGATCTAACGGTGTGTGTGTGTGTGTGTGTGTGTGTGTGGTGTCTAAATGGACTCCTGGTCCCAGAATCCCAGATCTAACGGTGTGTGTGTGTGTGTGGGGTGTCTAAATGGACTCCTGGTCCCAGAATCCCAGATCTAACGGTGTGTGTGTGTGTGTGTGTGTGTGTGTGTGTGTGTGTGTGTGGGGTGGGTGTCTAAATGGACTCCTGGTCCCAGAATCCCAGATCTAACGGTGTGTGTGTGTGTGTGTGGGGTGTCTAAATGGACTCCTGGTCCCAGAATCCCAGATCTAACGGTGTGTGTGTGTGTGTGTGTGTGTGTGTGTGTGTGTGTGTGGGGGGGGTGTCTAAATGGACTCCTGGTCCCAGAATCCCAGATCTAACGGTGTGTGTGTGTGGTGTCTAAATGGACTCCTGGTCCCAGAATCCCAGATCTAACGGTGTGTGTGTGCGTGTGTGTGTGTGTGTGTGTGTGGTGTCTAAATGAACTCCTGGTCCCAGAATCCCAGATCTAACGGTGTGTGTGTGCGTGTGTGTGTGTGTGTGTGTGGGGTGTCTAAATGAACTCCTGGTCCCAGAATCCCAGATCTAACGGTGTGTGTGTGTGTGTGTGTGGTGTCTAAATGGACTCCTGGTCCCAGAATCCCAGATCTAACGGTGTGTGTGTGTGTGTGTGTGTGTGTGTGTGTGGGGTGTCTAAATGGACTCCTGGTCCCAGAATCCCAGATCTAACGGTGTGTGTGTGTGGGGGGGGTGTCTAAATGGACTCCTGGTCCCAGACTCCCAGATCTAACGGTGTGTGTGAGGTGTCTAAATGGACTCCTGGTCCCAGAATCCCAGATCTAACGGTGTGTGTGTGTGTGTGTGTGTGTGTGGTGTCTAAATGGACTCCAGATCCCAGAATTCCAGCTCAAACTCTGTGTGAGGAAGTCTGAATGGACTCCAGGTCCCAGAATCCCAGCTCAAACTCTGTGTGAGGAAGTCTGAATGGACTCCTGGTCCCAGAATCCCAGATCTAACTGTGTGTGTGTGTGTGTGTGTGGTGTCTGAATGAACTCCTGGTCTGACAATTCCAGATCTAACTGTGTGTGTGGGGTGTCTGAATGGACTCCTGGTCCCAGAATCCCAGCTCTAACTCTGTGTGAGGAAGTCTGAATGGACTCCAGGTCCCAGAATCCCAGCTCTAACTCTGTGTGAGGAAGTCTGAATGGACTCCAGGTCCCAGAATCTCAGATCTAACGGTGTGTGTGTGTGTGTGTGTGTGTGTGAGAGTCTGAATGAACTCCTGGTCCCAGAATCCCAGCTCAAACTCTGTGTGAGGAAGTCTGAATGGACTCCAGGTCCCAGAATCCCAGCTCTAACTCTGTGTGAGGAAGTCTGAATGGACTCCAGGTCCCAGAATCTCAGATCTAACTGTGTGTGTGTGTGTGTGTGTGTGAGAGTCTGAATGAACTCCTGGTCCCAGAATCCCAGCTCTAACTCTGTATGTGAGGAAGTCTGAATGGACTCCTGGTTTCTGAATCCTCACGGGTTCCTCACACAATGGCGAAAGGAAGATTTGGATCTCCACCTCCGGACATCCCACAGCGCTTTACAGCCACTGAAGTACTGTTGGAGTGTAGTGTGGGAAACGCGGCAGCCAGTTTATGCACAGCAAGCTCCCACACACAGCAATGTGATAATGACTGGTTAATCAGTGACTCCTGATAGATGTTGATTGAGTGAGAAGTATTGGCCCCAGGACATCGGGGAATATACCCCCTTACTCTTCTTCCAAATAGTCCTGTGGGATGTAACGTCCACCTGACAGGGCCCTCTGGTTTAACATCTCATCCGAATGAGGGTACCACCGACAGTGTTGCACTCCCTCAGCACAAAAAAACGGGGAGTATCGGCCTAGATGTTTGTGCTCAAGTCCCCTACATTCACTGAATTGGGATAAAACCTACCTTTTTGACCAAGCTTTTGGTCACCGGCCCCTGATTTCTCCATATACGGCTCGAGTCAATTTTTAAAATCTCATACTACTCCTGTGAAGCACCTTGGGACGTATCACTATGTTAAAGGCGCTATATAAATACAATATGTTGTTATTGTGATGGGGTGGGGGGAACTCTGTAATCCTCCTGTTAATCCACCTGGAGTACTGCGTGCAGCTTTGGTCTCCGTATTTAAGGAGGGATACATTTACATTGGCGGCTGTTCAGAGAAGGTTCACTCGGGTTGATTCCGGAGATGAGGGGGTTGACTTATGAGGAAAGGTTGAGCAGGTTGGGCCTCTACTCATTGGAGTTCAGAAGAATGAGAGGGGATCTTATCGAAACAGAAAAGATAATGAGGGGGCTCGACAAGGTGGATGCAGAGAGGATATTTCCACTCACAGGGAAAACTAAAACTAGGGGACATAGTCTCAGAATAAGGGACCACCCATTTAGAACTGGGATGAGGAGGAATTTCTTCTCTCAGAGGGTTGTAAATCTGTGGAATTCTCTGCCCCAGAGAGCTGTGGAGGCTGGGTCATTGACTATATTTAAGGCGGAGATAGACAAAAATGGCCAACTCCGGCTCCTATTTCTGATGTTCTTGACCCCTGAACCCCTTGCCCCTTTCTCTTCCCGGAACAGGAGTCAAGACATCGCTCAACGCAGTCGGTACGTGAAGTTAGTGGACAGCATTCGTGACAACGGAGGCACAGTGAGGTGAGGAGCCCTACCTGCGGGCGAGGGGAGGATTGGGGGGGGGGCGGGCATGGGCAACGGGTGAGAGCGTGCGGTGGGGTAAAGTGGCCCTCCTTTTCCGCCCGCTCCCCTCCTCCCCGCGGACCTCTGCAGGTTGACCGTGAGACCTTGGCATCTGAGCGGGTGCAGCGTAGATTCACCAGACCGATGCCAATTATTGGAGGGCCGCTGCTTATAGAAACACAGAAAATAGGTGCAGGAGCCGGCCATTCGGCCCCTCGAGCCTGCACCGCCATTCAATAAGATCATGGCTGATCATTCACCTCAGTACCCCTTTCCTGCTTTCTCTCCATACCCCTTGATCCCTTGAGCCGTAAGGGCCATGTCTAACTCCCTCTTGAATATATCTAACGAACTGGCCTCAACAACTCTCTGTGGTAGAGAATTCCACAGGTTCACAAATGAACGCTTTGCTTGAATGTGGAGAGCTGCGTTTTAGGTACCTGATGACCCCAAAAGTTGATGACATTGTACAAGAATGCTTAAATTAAATTTAAACGTTTATGTAAATATGTATTAAAAATAATCATAGGCAGCATCATCATCATAGGCAGTCCCTCGGAGTCGAGGAAGACTTGCTTCCACTCTTAAAATGAGTCCTTAGGTGGCTGAATAGCCCAATACGAGAGCCACAGTCCCTGTCACGGGTGGGACAGACAGTGGTTGAGGGAAGGGGAGGGTGGGACTGGTTTGCCGCACGCTCCTTCCGCTGCCTGCGCTTGGTTTCTGCACGCTCTCGGCGACGAGACTCGAGGTGCTCAGCGCCCTCCCGGATGCACTTCCTCCACTTAGGGCGGACTGGTCTTTGGGCCCAGGGACTCCCAGGTGTCAGTGGGGATGTTGCACTTTATCAGGGAGGCTTTGAGGGTTGTCCTTGTAACGTTTCCTCTGCCCACCTTTGGCTCGTTTGCTGTGTAGGAGTTCCGAGTAGAACGCGGACTTTGGGAGTCTCGTGTCTGGGGACATGCGGACAATGTGGCCCTGCCCAGCGAAGCTGATCGAGTGTGGTCAGTGCTTCGATGCTGGGGATGTTGGCCTGGCCGAGGACGCTAATGTTGATGCGTCTGTCCTCCCAGGGGATTTGTAAGATAGGCTCTCTGAGTGAAGCAGTTTCTCCTCATCTCAGTCCTAAATGGCTTACCCCTTATCCTTAGATTATGCCCCCTGGTTCTGGAACTCCCCAGCAACGGGAACATTCTTCCCGCCTCTAACCTGTCCAAAGCGAAAGAACCAATGGCGAGACAAGGAAAAGCATACTCACGCAGCGCGTGGTTAGCTTCTGGAACGCGCTGCCTGATCAGGTGCTGGAAACAGGTTCAATAGTAGCCATCAATTGGATAAATACTTGAAGGGGCAAACAATTGCTGGGATATGGGGAAAGAGCGGGCGGATGGGACAAACTGGATTGCTTTTCGATAGAGCCGGTGCGGACTCGATGGGCCGAATGGCCTCCTTCCGCGCTGTACTATTCAAAGATTCTATGAACTCAAAGGGGAGGAAGTGATACTCGGGGTGTAGAAAGCTCTGGTCAGACCCCATGGGGAGTGACTGCGTCCAGTTCTGGGCCCCACCCCTCAGGAAGGGGATATTGACCTTGGGTGGGGGGATGGGGGCAGATTCACCAGAATGATCCCGGGGCTTAAAGGGTTAAAGGACAGGTTGCACAGACTGGGCCTGGATTCCCGCGAGTATAGAGGATTAAGGGATGATCCGATTTGAGGTGTTTAAGACAATTAAAGGATTCGATAGGGCAGATCAAGAGAAACTATATCCTCTGGCGTGGGCAGCCCAGAACAAGGGGGATTAGCCTTAAAATCAGAGCCAGGCCGTTCAGGGCTGATGTCAGGAAGCACGTCTTCACACACAGGGTTAGGGCCATCTGGAACTCCGTCCCCCAAAGAGCTGTGGATCTGGGGGTCAATTGGAGCTTTCAAGGCAGAGAGCAATAGATTGTTGTTGGGTCAGGGTCTCGAGGGGTTTGGAGCAAAGGGCAAATGGAATTCAGATACAGATCAGCCACGATGCGTTTGATTGGGGGAACAGGCCCGAGGGGCCGAATGGCCTCCTCCTGTTCCTGTGTAACAGGCTCGAGGGGCTGAATGGCCTCCTCCTGTTCCTGTGTAACAGGCTCGAGGGGCTGAATGGTCCTCCTCCTGTTCCTGTGTAACAGGCTCGAGGGGCTGAATGGGCCTCCTCCTGTTCCTGTGTAACAGGCTCGAGGGGCTGAATGGCCTCCTCCTGTTCCTGTGTAACAGGCTCGAGGGGCTGAATGGTCTCCTCCTGATCCTGTGTAACAGGCTCGAGGGGCTGAATGGCCTCCTCCTGTTCCTGTGTAACAGGCTCGAGGGGCTGAATGGGCCTCCTCCTGTTCCTGTGTAACAGGCTCGAGGGGCTGAATGGCCTCCTCCTCCTCCTGTTCCTGTGTAACAGGCTCGAGGGGCTGAATGGTCTCCTCCTGTTCCTGTGTAACAGGCTCGAGGGGCTGAATGGGCCTCCTCCTGTTCCTGTGTAACAGGCTCGAGGGGCTGAATGGGCCTCCTCCTGTTCCTGTGTAACAGGCTCGAGGGGCTGAATGGGCCTCCTCCTGTTCCTGTGTAACAGGCTCGAGGGGCTGAATGGGCCTCCTCCTGTTCCTGTGTAACAGGCTCGAGGGGCTGACTGGTCTCCTCCTGTTCCTGTGTAACAGGCTCGAGGGGCTGAATGGCCTCCTCCTGTTCCTGTGTAACAGGCTCGAGGGGCTGAATGGTCTCCTCCTGTGCCTCTGTAACAGGCTCGAGGGGCTGAATGGGCTCCTCCTGTTCCTGTGTACCCTCCTATCTTCCTTCCCCTCCATCTTTCTTCTCTCTCTCAATCCCTCCCTCCCTCCCATCTATCCTCCCTCTCTCTCGCTCCCTCCCCCCCTCCCATCTGTCCTCCCTCTCGCTCCCTCCCTCCCATCTATCCTCCCTCTCTCTCGCTCCCTCCCTCCCATCTATCCTCCCTCCCTCTCTTTCGCTCCCTCCCTCCCTCCCATCTATCCTCCCTCTCTCTTGCTCCCTCCCTCCCATCTATCCTCCCTCTCTCTCGCTCCCTCCCTCCCTCCCATCTATCCTCCCTCTCTCTCTCTCCCTCCCTCCCTCCCTCCCATCTATCCTCCCTCTCTCTCGCTCTCTCACTCTCTCCCATCTTCCCTCTCTCCATTACTCCCTCCCTCCCATCTATCCTCCCTCTCTCTCGCTCTCTCCCTCCCTCCCATTTTCCTCCCTTCCCTCCCTCCCTCCCATCCTTCCTCCCTCTCTCTCTCTCGCTCTCTCCCTCCCTCCCATTTTCCTCCTCTCCCTCCCTCCCAACTTCCTTCTCTTTGTCTCTCTCCCTCCCCCCACCCTCTCCCCCCCAAACTCTCCCTCCCTCTCTCTCTCTCTCTCTCCCCCCCCCACCCCCTCTCTCTCTCTCTCCCCCCCCATCCCCTGTCTCTCTCTTCCCCCCACCCCCCCACCCCCTCTCTCTCTCTCTCTCTCCCTCCCTCCCTCCCTCCCTCCCTCCCTCTCTCTCTCTCTTCTCTCTCTCTCCCCCACCCTCTCCCTCCCTCCCTCTCTCTCTCTCTCTCTCTCTCTCTTCCTCCCACCCTCTCCCTCCCTCCCTCCCTCCCATCCTTCCTCCCTCTCTCTCGCTCTCTCCCTCCCTCCCATTTTCCTCCTCTCCCTCCCTCCCACCTTCCTTCTCTTTGTCTCCCTCCCTCCCTCTCTCCCTCTCTCTCTCTCTCTCTCTCTCTCTCCCCCACCCTCTTCCCCCCCCCCCCAAACTCTCCCTCCCTCTCTCTCTCTCTCTCTCCCCCCCCCCCCACTCTCCCTCTCTCTCTCTCGCACTCCCTCCCTCTCTCTCTCCCCCCCACCCTCTCCCTCCCTCCCATGTTTATCCTCCCCATGCCCCGATGTACAGCAGTGGCGATTCAGTCCTGCTGAGATTGCCACAATGTTGGTTGTGTGCCTTCCTCTGATAGGCTCATTGGCTTTTCACCGCATGTTCCCTATCCCGACCCCTGCTGGAGAACTCTGAACCACTGAAGAGCCTGGCTGATGTATTTTTGTTCCTATTCCCCACAACATACAGTGACCATGAGATTACAGCAACCCACCATTACTCACGGGGGCAACTCATTTAGGTCGCGGGGAGTCCTCAGATTTTTTCCACGGGATGAACTGAAGACGAGGGGATCAGAGTAAACTGTAGCACAGCTCCCGCCCTGAGCCCTGGGATCTGATGTGGGTTTTCAGCGTATTATAACAATGATTTTTGTGGGAGTGAGTTTACTGATGGTGATCCACACTGATTTCATTCTTCCATTGCTCCCTCTCTCCTTCAATATTATTCTCCCTCTGTCTCCCCCTCCCTCCCTCTGTCTCCCCCTCCCTCCCTCTGTCTCCCCCTCCCTCCCTCTGTCTCCCCCTCCCTTCCCTCTGTCTCCCCTCCCTCCCTCTGTCTCCCCCTCCCTCCCTCTGTCTCCCCCTCCCTCCCTCTGTCTCCCCCTCCCTCCCTCTGTCTCCCCCTCCCTCCCTCTGTCTCCCCCCTCCCTCCCTCTGTCTCCCCCTCCC
>NW_027252873.1:0-20150 GCF_044704955.1 Pristiophorus japonicus
CCCCCTACACACGCTGCCCCCGACACACACACACGCTCCCCCCTACACACGCACACGCTCCCCCCCGACACACACACGCTCCCCCCGACACACACACACGCTCCCCCCTACACACGCACACGCTCCCCCCCGACACACACACGCTCCCCCCGACACACACACGCTCCCCCGACACACACACGCTCCCCCCGACACACACAACAGGCTCCCCCCGACACACGCACACGCTCCCCCCTACACACGCACACGCTCCCCCGACACACGCACACGCTCCCCCGACACACACACACACTCCCCCCGACACACGCACACGCTCCCCCCCGACACGCACACGCTCCCCCCGACACTCTCACGCTCCCCCCGACACACACACACGCTCCCCCCGACACACACACACACTCCCCCGACACACACACACACACGCTCCCCCCGACACACACACACACTCCCCCCCGACACACACACACACACGCTCCCCCCGACACTCTCACGCTCCCCCCGACACACACACACGCTCCCCCCGACACACACACACGCTCCCCCCGACACACACACACACTCCCCCCGACCACACACACACACGCTCCCCCCGACACACCACACACACGCTCCCCCCGACACACACACACACACGCTCCCCCCCGACACACACACACACTCCCCCCGACACACACACACACTCCCCGACACACACACTCGCTCCCCCCGACACACACACACACTCCCCCCGACACACACACACGCTCCCCCCGACACACACACACGCTCCCCCCGACACACACACACACACACGCTCCCCCCGACACACACACACACTCCCCCCGACACACACACACAACACGCTCCCCCCGACACACACCACACACGCTCCCCCCGACACACACACACGCTCCCCCCGACACACACACACACTCCCCCCGACACACACACACACACGCTCCCCCCGACACACACACACGCTCCCCCCGACACACACACACGTCCCCCGACACACACACACGCTCCCCCCGACACACACACACACGCTCCCCCCGACACACACACACACGCTCCCCCCCGACACACACACACACTCCCCCCGACACACACACACACACACTCCCCCCGACACACACACAACACTCCCCCCGACACACACACACACGCTCCCCCCGACACACACACACACTCCCCCCGACACACACACACGCTCCCCCCGACACACACACACGCTCCCCCCGACACACACACACACTCCCCCCGACACACACACACGCTCCCCCCGACACACACACACGCTCCCCCCGACACACACACACACTCCCCCCGACACACACACTCCCCCCGACACACACACACACGCTCTCCTCACACACGCTCCCCCCGACACACGCACACCGCTCCCCCCGACACACACACACACTCCCCCCGACACACACACACACTCCCCCCGACACACACACACACTCCCCCCGACACACACACACACTCCCCCCGACACACACACGCACACGCTCCCCCCGACACACACACGCACACGCTCCCCCCGACACACGCACACGCTCCCCCCGACACACACACACACTCCCCCCGACACACACACACACACACGCTCCCCCGACACACACACACACTCCCCCCGACACACACACACACACACACTCCCCCGACACACACACACACACACGCTCCCCCCGACACACACACACACACACGCTCCCCCCGACACACACACGCACACGCTCCCCCCGACACAGCACACACACGCTCCCCCGACACACACACACGCTCCCCCCGACGCACACACACGCTCCCCCCGACGCACGCACACGCTCCCCCCGACACACACACACGCTCCCCCGACACACGCACACGCTCCCCCCGACACACGCACACGCTCCCCCCGACACACGCACACGCTCCCCCCGACACACGCACACGCTCCCCCCGACACACGCACACGCTCCCCCGACACACACACACACGCTCCCCCCGACACACACACACGCTCCCCCCGACACACGCACACGCTCCCCCGACACACGCACACGCTCCCCCGACACACGCACACGCTCCCCCGACACACGCACACGCTCCCCCGACACACGCACACGCTCCCCCGACACACGCACACGCTCCCCCGACACACGCACACGCTCCCCCGACACACACACACTCCCCCGACACACACACACTCCCCCGACACACACACACGCTCCCCCCGACACACACACACGCTCCCCCCGACACACACACAGAGCCCCCCGACACACACGCTCCCCCCGACACACACACACGCTCCCCCCGACACACACACACACACTCCCCCCGACACACACACGCTCCCCCCGACACACACACACGCTCCCCCCGACACACACACACACACTCCCTCCGACACACGCACACGCTCCCCCCGACACACGCACACGCTCCCCCCGACACACGCACACGCTCCCCCCGACACACGCACACGCTCCCCCCGACACACGCACACGCTCCCCCCGACACACGCACACGCTCCCCCCGACACACGCACACGCTCCCCCCGACACACGCACACGCTCCCCCCGACACACGCACACGCTCCCCCCGACACACGCACACGCTCCCCCCGACACACGCACACGCTCCCCCCGACACACACACACGCTCCCCCCGACACACACACACACGCTCCCCCCGACACACACACACGCTCCCCCCGACACACACACACGCTCCCCCCGACACACACACACGCTCCCCCCGACACACACACACGCTCTCCTCACACACACACACGCTCCCCCCGACACACACACACGCTCCCCGACACACACACACGCTCCCCCCGACACACACACACGCTCCCCCCGACACACACACACGCTCCCCCCGACACACACACACACGCTCCCCCCGACACACACACACACGCTCCCCCCGACACACGCACACGCTCCCCCCGACACACGCACACGCTCCCCCCGACACACGCTCCCCCCGACACACACACACGCTCCCCCCGACACACACACACACGCTCCCCCCGACACACACACACGCTCCCCCCGACACACACACACGCTCCCCCCGACACACGCTCCCCCCGACACACACACACACGCTCTCCTCACACACGCACACGCTCCCCCCTACACACACACACACTCCCCCCGACACACACACACGCTCCCCCGACACACACACACACTCCCCCCGACACACACACACACTCCCCCCGACACACACACACACTCCCCCCGACACACACACACACTCCCCCCGACACACACACTCCCCCCGACACACACACTCCCCCCGACACACACACACTCCCCCCGACACACACACTCCCCCCGACACACACACACGCTCCCCGACACACACACACACTCCCCGACACACACGCTCCCCCCGACACACACACTCCCCCCGACACACACACACTCCCCCCGACACACACACACTCCCCCCGACACACACACACTCCCCCCGACACACACACAGAGCCCCCCCCGACACACGCACACGCTCCCCCCGACACACACACAGAGCCCCCCCCGACACACGCACACGCTCCCCCCGACACACGCACACGCTCCCCCCGACACACGCACACGCTCCCCCGACACACACACACGCTCCCCCCGACACACGCACACGCTCCCCCCGACACACGCACACGCTCCCCCCGACACACGCACACGCTCCCCCCGACACACGCACACGCTCCCCCCGACACACGCACACGCTCCCCCCGACACACGCACACGCTCCCCCCGACACACGCACACGCTCCCCCCGACACACGCACACGCTCCCCCCGACACACGCACACGCTCCCCCCGACACACGCACACGCTCCCCCCGACACACGCTCCCCCCGACACACGCACACGCTCCCCCCGACACACGCACACACTCCCCCCGACACACACACACTCCCCGACACACACACACACTCCCCCCGACACACACACACTCCCCGACACACACACACACTCCCCCCGACACACGCACACACTCCCCCCGACACACACACACTCCCCCCGACACACACACACTCCCCCCGACACACACACGCTCCCCCCGACACACACACACTCCCCCCGACACACACACACGCTCCCCCCGACACACGCACACGCTCCCCCCGACACACGCACACACTCCCCCCGACACACGCACACACTCCCCCCGACACACACACACTCCCCGACACACACACACGCTCCCCCCGACACACACACACGCTCCCCCCGACACACACACACGCTCCCCCCGACACACGCACACGCTCCCCCCGACACACGCACACGCTCCCCCCGACACACACACACACGCTCCCCCCGACACACGCACACGCTCCCCCCGACACACACACACACTCCCCCCGACACACACACACACACGCTCCCCCCGACACACACACACGCTCCCCCCGACACACGCACACGCTCCCCCCGACACACACACACACGCTCCCCCCGACACACACACACGCTCCCCCCGACACACACACACACGCTCCCCCCGACACACGCACACGCTCCCCCCGACACACACACACACGCTCCCCCCGACACACACACACACTCCCCGACACACACACACACTCCCCCCGACACACACACACACGCTCCCCCCGACACACACACACGCTCCCCCCGACACACACACACACTCCCCCCGACACACACACACACGCTCCCCCCGACACACACACACGCTCCCCCCGACACACACACACGCTCCCCCCGACACACACACACGCTCCCCCCGACACACACACACACACTCCCCCCGACACACACACACACACACGCTCCCCCCGACACACACACACACACACGCTCCCCCCGACACACACACGCACACGCTCCCCCCGACACACGCACACGCTCCCCCCGACACACGCACACGCTCCCCCCGACACACGCACACGCTCCCCCCGACACACGCACACGCTCCCCCCGACACACGCACACGCTCCCCCGACACACGCACACACTCCCCCCGACACACACACACACTCCCCCCGACACACGCTCCCCCCGACACACACACACTCGCTCCCCCCGACACACACACACACACGCTCCCCCCGACACACGCACACGCTCCCCCCGACACACACACACACTCCCCCCGACACACGCTCCCCCCGACACACACACACACACTCCCCCGACACACACACACACTCCCCCCGACACACACACACACTCCCCGACACACACACACACTCCCCCGACACACACACTCGCTCCCCCCGACACACACACACGCTCCCCCCGACACACACACACGCTCCCCCCGACACACACACACGCTCCCCCCGACACACACACACACTCCCCCCGACACACACACACACTCCCCGACACACACACACACTCCCCCGACACACACACTCGCTCCCCCCGACACACACACACGCTCCCCCCGACACACACACACGCTCCCCCCGACACACACACACACTCCCCCGACACACACACTCGCTCCCCCCGACACACACACACGCTCCCCCCGACACACACACACACTCCCCCCGACACACACACACGCTCCCCCCGACACACACACACACTCCCCCCGACACACACACACACTCCCCGACACACACACACGCTCCCCCGACACACACACACGCTCCCCCCGACACACACACACGCTCCCCCCGACACACACACACACTCCCCCCGACACACACACACACTCCCCCCGACACACACACACGCTCCCCCCGACACACACACACGCTCCCCCGACACACACACACGCTCCCCCCGACACACACACACGCTCCCCCGACACACACACACGCTCCCCCGACACACACACACGCTCCCCCCGACACACACACACGCTCCCCCCGACACACACACACGCTCCCCCCGACACACACACACACTCCCCCCGACACACGCACACACTCCCCCCGACACACACACACACACGCTCCCCCCGACACACACACACACACGCTCCCCCCGACACACACACACACTCCCCCCGACACACACACACACACGCTCCCCCCGACACACACACACGCTCCCCCCGACACACACACACGCTCCCCCCGACACACACACACACTCCCCCCGACACACGCACACGCTCCCCCCGACACACACACACACTCCCCCCGACACACACACACGCTCCCCCCGACACACACACACACTCCCCCCGACACACACACACACTCCCCCCGACACACACACACGCTCCCCCCGACACACACACACACGCTCCCCCCGACACACGCACACGCTCCCCCCGACACACGCACACGCTCCCCCCGACACACGCACACGCTCCCCCCGACACACGCACCCCCCGACACACACACACACTCCCCCCGACACACGCACACGCTCCCCCCGACACACACACACGCTCCCCCCGACACACACACACGCTCTCCTCACACACGCTCCCCCCGACACACACACACACACACTCCCCCCGACACACACACACGCTCCCCCCGACACACACACACGCTCCCCCCGACACACGCACACGCTCCCCCCGACACACGCACACGCTCCCCCCGACACACGCACACGCTCCCCCCGACACACGCACACGCTCCCCCCGACACACACACGCTCCCCCCGACACACACACGCTCCCCCCGACACACACACGCTCCCCCCGACACACGCACACGCTCCCCCCGACACACGCACACGCTCCCCCCGACACACACACACGCTCCCCCCGACACACACACACGCTCCCCCCGACACACGCACACGCTCCCCCCGACACACGCACACGCTCCCCCCGACACACGCACACGCTCCCCCCGACACACGCACACGCTCCCCCCGACACACACACACACACGCTCCCCCGACACACACACACGCTCCCCCCGACACACACACACGCTCCCCCCGACACACACACACGCTCCCCCCGACACACACACACGCTCCCCCCGACACACACACACGCTCCCCCCGGCACACACACACGCTCCCCCCGACACACACACACGCTCCCCCCGACACACACACACACACGCTCCCCCGACACACACACACGCTCCCCCCGACACACACACACGCTCCCCCCGACACACACACACGCTCCCCCCGACACACACACACGCTCCCCCCGACACACACACACGCTCCCCCCGACACACACACACGCTCCCCCCGACACACACACACGCTCCCCCCGACACACACACACGCTCCCCCCGACACACACACACGCTCCCCCCGACACACACACACGCTCCCCCCGACACACACACACGCTCCCCCCGACACACACACACACTCCCCCGACACACACACACGCTCCCCCCGACACACACACACGCTCCCCCTACACACACGCACACGCTCCCCCTACACACACACACACGCTCCCCCCGACACACACACACGCTCCCCCCGACACACGCACACGCTCCCCCCGACACACACACACGCTCCCCCCGACACACACACACGCTCCCCCCGACACACACACACGCTCCCCCCGACACACACACACGCTCCCCCCGACACACACACACACTCTCCTCACACACACACAGAGCCCCCCCCGACACACACACAGAGCCCCCCCCCCCGAGGCCCTGTCCAGAACACTCACGGGTCAGCCAGCATCATGGGGAGAGCTGCCTCCTGGATTTTGGACGGCCGGTTGAATCCCATCGCGTAGACACCTTGCAGCAACAGCCGCTTCCTGTGGGCGATTGGAAGAACAGTCGGTCACTGGAGGTGCGTGAAAGAAATGAAGGAAGGAAAGAAGGACGTGCCTTTATGTGGCGCCTTTTTACGACCACCGCACGTCCCAAAGCGCTTTACAGCCAATGACGTACTTTTGGGAGTGGGCTCACTGTTGCATTGTGGGAAACACAGCAGCCAATTTGCGCACAGCAGGCTCCCACACACAGCGATGTGACAATGACCCGGATAATCTGTGTTTTTGTGATGTTGATTGAGGGATAAATATTGGCCCCAGGACACCGGGGAGAACTCCCCCCGCTCTTCTTCCAAATAGTGCCCCGGGATCTTTTACATCCACCCGAGAGAGCAGACGGGGCCTCGGTTTAATGTCTCATCTGAAAGACGGCCCCTCCGACAGTGCGGCGTTCGCTCAGTACTGCCCTCCGACAGTGCGGCACTCCCTCAGTACTGTCCCTCCGACAGTGCGGCACTCCCTCAGTACTGCCCCTCCGACAGTGCAGCGCTCCCTCAGTACTGCCCCTCCGACAGTGCAGGGCTCCCTCAGTACTGCCCCTCCGACAGTGCGGCACTCCCTCAGTACTGCCCCTCCGACAGTGCGGCGCTCCCTCAGTACTGCCCCTCCGACAGTGCGGCGCTCCCTCAGTACTGCCCCTCCGACAGTGCGGTACAGCACTCCCTCAGTACTGCCCCTCCGACAGTGCGGCGCTCCCTCAGTACTGCCCCTCCGACAGTGCGGCACTCCCTCAGTACTGCCCCTCCGACAGTGCGGCGCTCCCTCAGTACTGTCCCTCCGACAGTGCGGCACTCCCTCAGTACTGCCCCTCCTACAGTGCGGCGCTCCCTCAGTACTGCCCCTCCGACAGTGCGGCACTCCCTCAGTACTGTCCCTCCGACAGTGCGGCGCTCCCTCAGTACTGCCCCTCCGACAGTGCGGCGCTCCCTCAGTACTGCCCCTCCGACAGTGCGGCGCTCTCAGTACTGCCCCTCCGACAGTGCGGCGCTCCCTCAGTACTGCCCCTCCAACAGCGCAGTACGGCACTCCCTCAGTACCGCCCCTCCAACAGCGCAGTACGGCACTCCCTCAGTACTGCCCCTCCGACAGTGTGGTGCTCCCTCAGTACTGCGCTCCCTCTGTACCGCCCCTCCAACAGCGCAGTACGGCACTCCCTCAGTACTGCCCCTCCAACAGCGCAGTACGGCACTCCCTCAGTACTGCCCCTCCGACAGTGTGGTGCTCCCTCAGTACTGCGCTCCCTCTGTACCGCCCCTCCAACAGCGCAGTACGGCACTCCCTCAGTACTGCCCCTCCGACAGTACGGCGCTCCCTCAGTACCGCCCCTCCCTCTATTCTGCTAGTTACAACCTCAAACAGCTAACAGTTGCGGCAAACATGATTTCCCTTTCATGAATCTGTGCCCAATCCTACTATGATTGTCTAAGTACCCTGTTATCCTGTCCCAGTCCTGGATAAGCAGAAATCTTCTCCAATTGAATATTGGGGAAGACCAAAGGCGTTGTTTTCGGTCCCCACCACATAGAAACATAGAAAATAGGTGCAGGAGTAGGCCATTCAGCCCTTCTAGCCTGCACCGCCATTCAATGAGTTCATGGCTGAACATGAAACTTCAGTACCCCCTTCCTGCTTTCTCGCCATACCCCTTGATCCCCCTAGTAGTAAGGACTACATCTAACTCCTTTTTGAATATATTTAGTGAATTGGCCTCAACTACTTTCTGCGGTAGAGAATTCCACAGGTTCACCACTCTCTGGGTGAAGAAGTTTCTCCTTATCTCGGTCCTAAATGGCTTACCCCTTATCCTTAGACTGTGACCCCTGGTTCTGGACTTCCCCAACATTGGGAACATTCTTCCTGCATCCAACCTGTCCAAACCCGTCAGAATTTTAAACGTTTCTATGAGGTCCCCTCTCACTCTTCTGAACTCCAGTGAATACAAGCCCAGTTGATCCAGTCTTTCTTGATATGTCAGTCCCACCATCCCGGGAATCAGTCTGGTGAACCTTCGCTGCACTCCCTCAATAGCAAGAATGTCCTTCCTCAAGTTAGGAGACCAAAACTGTACACAATACTCCAGGTGTGGCCTCACCAAGGCCCTGGACAACTGTAGCAACACCTCCCTGCCCCTGTACTCAAATCCCCTCGCTATGAAGGCCAACATGCCATTTGCTTTCTTAACCGCCTGCTGTACCTGCATGCCAACCTTCAATGACTGATGTACCATGACACCCAGGTCTCGTTGCACCTTCCCTTTTCCTAATCTGTCACCATTCAGATAATAGTCTGTCTCTCTGTTTTTACCACCAAAGTGGATAACCTCACATTTATCCACATTATACTTCATCTGCCATGCATTTGCCCACTCACCTAACCTATCCAAGTCGCTCTGCAGCCTCATAGCATCCTCCTCGCAGCTCACACTGCCACCCAACTTAGTGTCATCCGCAAATTTGGAGATACTACATTTAATCCCCTCGTCTAAATCATTAATGTACAATGTAAACAGCTGGGGCCCCAGCACAGAACCTTGCGGTACCCCACTAGTCACTGCCTGCCATTCTGAAAAGTCCCCATTTACTCCTACTCTTTGTTTCCTGTCTGACAAACTGCGTTCTCCAGCCCCCGGAACCCTCCCTCTCCCCAACTCCTGTCTGAGGCTGAGCCAGATTGTTCCCAACCTCGGTGTCACAGCTGACCCCGAAATGAGCACCCGGCCACATGTCCGCAGCAGAACTCAAACCGCCTGTTTCCCACCTCCGTAACATCCGCCCCCTGTGCCAATCCCTGCGACACCCCAACAGTTACAGCCTGCCAAAATCCGTTAATTCCTACTTGCAAAGACGCCTCAAGGCGATTTAGATAAGAACATAAGAAATAGGAGCAGGAGTCGGCCATTCGGCCCCTCGAGCCTGCTCCGCCATTTAATACCATCATGGGCTGATCCGATCATGGACACAGCTCCACTTCCCTGCCCGCCCCCTTATCCCCTTATCGGTTAAGGAACTGTCTATCTCTGTCTTAAATATATTCAATGTCCCGGCTTCCACAGCTCTCTGAGGCAGCGAATTCCACAGATTTACAACCCTCTGAGAGAAGAAATTCCTCCTCATCTCAGTTTTAAATGGGCGGCCCCTTATTCTAAGACCATGCCCCCTAGTTCTAGTCTCCCCCATCAGTGGGAACATCCTCTCTGCATCCACCTTGTCGAGCCCCCCTCGTAATCTGATACGTTTCGATAAGATCACCTCTCATTCTTCTGAATTCCAATGAGTAGAGGCCCAACCTCCTCAACCTTTCCTCATAAGTCAACCCCCCTCATCCCCGGAATCAACCGAGTGAACCTTCTCTGAACTGCCTCCAAAGCAAGTGTATCCTTTCGTAAATACGGAGACCAAAACTGCACGCAGTACTCCAGGTGTGGCCTCACCAATACCCTGTATAACTGGAGCAAGACTTCCCTGCTTTTATACTCCATCCCCTTTGCAATAAAGGCCAAGATACCATTGGCCTTCCTGATCACTTGCTGTACCTGCGTACTATCCTTTTGTGTTCCATGCACCAGGACCCCCAGGTCCCGCTGTACTGCAGCACTTTGCAATCTTTCCCCATTTAAATAATAACTTGCTCTTTGATTTTTTTTCTGCCAAATTGTAGGTTGAGAAAATGGGCAAACATATGGCAGATAATGTGAAGTTATCCACTTTGGTAGAAAAAACATAAGGACAAAGTATTATTGAAATGGTGATGGCTTGGGAAGTGTCGATGTACAGAGGGACAAAGAAACATCGAAACATAGAAAGTAGGTGCAGGAGTCGGCTATTCGGCCCTTCGAGCCTGCACCACCATTCAATAAGATCAGGGCTGATCATTCACCTCAGGACCCCTTTCCTGCTTTCTCTCCATACCCCTTGATCCCTTTAGCCGTAAGGGCCACATCTAACTCCCTTTTGAATATATCCAATGAACTGGCCTCAACAACTCTCTGCGGTAGAGAATTCCACAGGTTCACCACTCTCTGAGTGAAGAAGTTTCTCCTCATCTCGGTCCTCAATGGCTTACCCCTTATCCTTCGACTGTGTCCCTGGTTCTGGACTTCCCCAACATCGGGAACATTCTTCCTGCATCTAACCTGTCCAGTCCCGTCAGAATTTTACATGTTTCTCAATAGCAAGAACGTCCTTCCTCAGATTAGGAGACCAAAACTGAACACAATATTCCAGGTGAGGCCTCACCAAGACCCTGTACAACTGCAGTAAGACCTCCCTGCTCCTATACTCAAATCCCCTCGCTATGAAGGCCAACATACATTTGCCTTCTTCACCGCCTGCTGTACCTGCATGCCAACTTTCAATGACTGATGAACCATGACACCCAGGTCTCGTTGCACCTCCCCTTTTCCTAATCTGTCGCCATTCAGATGATTCTGTCTTCCTGTTTTTGCCACCAAAGTGGATAACCTCACATTTATCCACATTATACTGCATCTGCCATGCATTTGCCCACTCACCTAACCTGTCCAAGTCGCTCTGCAGCCTCTTAGCATCCTCCTCACAGCTCACACTGCCACCCAGCTTAGTGTCATCTGCAAACTTGGAGATATTACATTCAATTACTTCATCCAAATCATTGATGTATATTGTAAAGAGCTGGGGTCCCAGCACTGAGCCCTGCGGCACCCCACTAGTCACTGCCTGCCATTCTGAAAAGGGCCAGTTTATCCCAACTCTCTGCTTCCTGTCTGCCAACCAGTTCTCCATCCACGTCAATATATTATCTCCAATATCATGGGTGTCCTTGTACACCAGTCATTGAAAGCCAACACGCAGGTGTAGCAAGCAGTTAGGGAGGGAAATGATACGTTGGCCTTCATTGCAAGAGGGTTTGTGTACAGGAGCCAGGATGTCTTACTCCAGTTATACAGGGCCTTGGTGAGACCACACCTGGAGTATTGTGAGCAGTTCTGGTCTCCTTATCTAAGGAAGGATACACTTGCCACAGAGGGAGTGCAGCGAAGGTTCACCAGACTGATTCCTGGGATGGCAGGACTGTGGTACGAGGAGAGATTGGGTCGACTGGGCCTGTATTCACTGGAGTTTAGAAGAATGAGAGGAGATCTCATTGAAAGGTATAAAATTCTGACGGGGTTGGACAGACTGGATGCGGGGAGGGTGTTTCCCGGGGCTGGGAAGTCTAGAACAAGGGGTCACAGTCTCAGGATACGGGGTAGGAAATTTAGGACCGAGATGAGGAGAAATGTCTTCACTCAGAGGGTGGTGAACCTGTGGAATTCTCTACCACAGAAGGCTGTGGAGTCCAAGTCACTGAATATATTTAAGAGGGCGATCGATAGATTTCTAGACACAAAAGGCATCAAGGGGTATGGGGAGAAAGCGGGAATATGGTGTTGGGATAGAGGATCAGCCATGATCATACTGAATGGTGGTGCAGGCTCGAAGGGCCGAATGGCCTACTCCTGCTCCTATTGTCCATGGTTCTATGAGGGGGTTGACTTATGAGGAACGCTTGAGGAGGTTGGGCCTCTACTCATTGGAATTCAGAAGAATGAGAGGTGATCTTATCGAAACGTATCAGATTATGAGGGGGGCTCGACAAGGTGGATGCAGAGAGGATGTTCCCACTGATGGGGGAGACTAGAACTAGGGGGGCATGGTCTTAGAATAAGGGGCCGCCCATTTAAAACTGAGATGAGGAGGAATTTCTTCTCTCAGAGGGTTGTAAATCTGTGGAATTCGCTGCCTCAGAGAGCTGTGGAAGCCGGGACATTGAATGGATTTAAGACAGAGATAGACAGTTCCTTAACCGATAAGGGGATGTGCGGGGAAGTGGAGCTGAGTCCATGATCGGATCAGCCATGATGGTATTAAATGGCGGAGCAGGCTCGAGGGGCCGAATGGATATTCACTGGAGTTCAGAAGAATGAGAGGGGACCTCATAGAAACATATAAAATTCTGACGGGGTTAGACAGGTTAGATGCAGGAAGAATGTTCCCAATGTTGGGGAAGTCCAGAACCAGGGGTCACAGTCTAAGGATAAGGGGTAAGCCATTTAGGACCGAGATGCGGAGGAACTTCTTCACCCAGAGAGTGGTGAACCTGTGGAATTCTCTACCACAGAAAGTTGTTGAGGCCAATTCACTAAATATATTCAAAAAGGAGTTAGATGAGGTCCTTACTACTAGGGGGATCAAGGGGTATGGTGAGAAAGCAGGAATGGGGTACTGAAGTTGAATGTTCAGCCATGAACTCATTGAATGGTGGTGCAGGCTAGAAGGGCCGAATGGCCTACTCCTGCACCTATTTTCTATGTTTCTATGTTTCTATGTTTCCTGCTCTCGATGCTTCTGTTTTTTTTTGTCTGTTAACCGATCCCGGTCCATGCTGGTACAGAGCGTGGGGCACCTTATCGAAAGGCTTCTGACAATCCAGATATATCACATCCACTGCTTGTCCCCTCATCTGCCCAGCCAGTTACAATCACAAAACACTTCCCAACGGACAGCATTTGACCACCGGATACGTACAGGCGCAGTTCTTCGAAGGTCTTGACGGAGTAGAGCGGGGAGCTGGGGTCCTTCTGCAGCACCTCCACACAGTGACTGGATTCGATCAGGGATTTCCGGATCAGCTTGTTGAGGAGTGACTGCATGGCGAGGTCCACTGGGGTGGGGGGGGGGGGGAAAGAGAACTGCGGTAAACACAGAGCAGGTCCCCTGTTGCGAAGCACTGCCGCTCCCCACCCGCACCGAAACATCCCTTCCTCCTCCACAGCCCCCGCTCCCCCCCTCCCCCATTCCCCCCAAGCCCCTCCCCTCCCAGCCCAGCCCTCCACCCATCCCCTACCCGCCCCGCCTCACATCCCACAACTCCATCCCGCCCTGGCCCTCCCCCCCCCCCATGCCACCCCCTCAACCCTCTCCCCCCCCCCCCCCCCCACCACCCGCCCGCTCTCCTGCCCCCAACACCTTCTCCCCTCAAATCCCCTCTCAACCTCCCCCCAATTACTTTCAATCCAAGCCCCCTGGCTGTTGACCCCTCTGCCCAGGGAAACAGGTCCGTCCTATCCACTCTATCCAGGCCCCCTCATCATTTTATACACCTCAATCAGGTCTCCCCTCAGCCTCCTCTGTTCCAGAGAAAACAAACCCAGCCTATCCAATCTTTCCTCATCGCTAAAATTCTCCAGTCCAGGCAACACCCTGGTAAATCTCCTCTGTACCCTCTCCAGTGCAACATCCTGGTAAATCTCCTCTGTACCCTCTCCAGTGCAACATCCTGGTAAATCTCCTCTGCACCCTCTCCAGTGCAACATCCTGGTAAATCTCCTCTGTACCCTCTCCAGTGCTACATCCTGGTAAATCTCCTCTGTACCCTCTCCAGTGCAACATCCTGGTAAATCTCCTCTGTACCCTCTCCAGTGCTACATCCTGGTAAATCTCCTCTGTACCCTCTCCAGTGCAACATCCTGGTAAATCTCCTCTGTACCCTCTCTAGTGCAACATCCTGGTAAATCTCCTCTGTACCCTCTCTAGTGCAACATCCTGGTAAATCTCCTCTGTACCCTCTCTAGTGCAACATCCTGGTAAATCTCCTCTGTACCCTCTCCAGTGCAACATCCTGGTAAATCTCCTCTGTACCCTCTCTAGTATAACATCCCGGTAAATCTCCTCTGTACCTTCTCCAGTGCAACATCCTGGTAAATCTCCTCTGTACCCTCTCCAGTGCTACATCCTGGTAAATCTCCTCTGTACTTTCTCTAGTGCAACATCCTGGTAAATCTCCTCTGTACCCTCTCCAGTGCAACATCCTGGTAAATCTTCTCTGTACCCTCTCCAGTGCAACATCCTGGTAAATCTCCTCTGTACCCTCTCTAGTGCAACATCCTGGTAAATCTCCTCTGCACCCTCTCTAGTGCAACATCCTGGTAAATCTCCTCTGTACCCTCTCCAGTGCAACATCCTGGTAAATCTCCTCTGTACCCTCTCCAGTGCAACATCCTGGTAAATCTCCTCTGTACCCTCTCCACTGCAACATCCTGGTAAATCTCCTCTGTACCCTCTCTAGTGCAACATCCTGGTAAATCTCCTCTGTACCCTCTCTAGTGCAACATCCTGGTAAATCTCCTCTGTACCCTCTCCAGTGCAACATCCTGGTAAATCTCCTCTGTACCCTCTCCAGTGCAACATCCTGGTAAATCTCCTCTGTACCCTCTCCAGTGCAATCACATCCTTCCTGTAATGTGGTGACCAGAACTGTACGCAGTACTCCAGCTGTGGCCTCACCAGTGTGTTATACAGTTCATGCATTACCTCCCTGCTCTTGGATTCCATGCATCGGCCAATAAAGGCAAGTATTCGGTATGCCTTCTTAACCCACCTTATCCGCTTGGCCTGCTACCTTCAGGGATCTGTGGACCTGCACTCCAAGGTCCCGATGAGTGGGGTCAGTCTCTGACCTTTCACCCTCTGGCGACCTGATCAAACCCAGGCCACCTGACGGAGGGGGGACGGGGCAGAGGGCGTCATAGGATTTTCTCTCCGACAATAGGCGTCAAGCTGTACCTTCGCATTCGTCCTTGGACTCATAGTCGTTGTCGTTCCTGCTATTCTCGAGCGATCCTGCTGTGTGGGAGAAGGAAAGGTGATGGTAACTGGCATGTGACAAATGGGGAAGTGGAAAGTCTAACTCGAGACCAAAAAGTCTCTTCAGACTGGTGCTGGGATTGGGGATTCACTGCATGGTGTAACTGCTAAACACAGACAATAGGTGCAGGAGTAGGCCATTCGGCCCTTCGAGCCTGCATCACCATTCAATAAGATCATGGCTGATCATTCCCTCAGTACCCCTTTCCTGCTTTCTCTCCATACCCCTCGATCCCTTTAGCCGTAAGGGCCACATCTAACTCCCTTTTGAATATATCTAACGAACTGGCCCCAACAACTCTCTGCGGCAGGGAATTCCACAGGTTCACCACTCTCTGAGTGAAGAAGTTTCTCCTCATCTCGGTCCTAAATGGCTTACCCCTTATCCTTAGACTGTGACCCCTGGTTCTGGACTTCCCCAACATCGGGAACATTCTTCCTGCATCTAACCTGTCTAAACCCGTCAGAATTTTATATGTTTCTATGAGATCCCCTCTCATTCTTCTAAATTCCAGTGAATACAGGCCCAGACAATCCAGTCTCTCCTCATATGTCAGTCCTGCCATCCCGGGAATCAGTCTAGTGAACCTTCGCTGCACTCCCTCAATAGCAAGAACGTCCTTCCTCAGATTAGGAGACCAAAAATGAACACAATATTCACAGTGTGGCCTTACCAAGGCCCTGTACAACTGCAGTAAGACCTCCCTGCTCCTATACTCAAATCCTCTCGCTATGAAGGCCAACATGCCATTTGCCTTCTTCACCGCCTGCTGTACCTGCATGGCCAACTTTCAATCACTGATGTACCATGACACCCAGGTCTCGTTGCACCTCCCCTTTTCCTAATCTGCCGCCATTCAGATAATATTCTGCCTTCCTGTTTTTGCCACCAAAGTGGATAACCTCACATTTATCCACATTATAAAGCCAACTGAACAGCACAAACACATAGGAAGACCGGAAGAAATCTAGTCAACAGATCACAGCGTGAGAGAGCGCCAGATTCACTCGACGGGTTTCGAGGTACAGACTTGTTGCCGATTGCCTTCTTAAATATTACATCTTTGTACTGTACGGACACAACTTAATAAAATCTGTTATGCTTATTTCCACATTGACTCTGAGGTTCACAATCTGCCCTGGGAGTGTTTGATGGGACAGTGTAGAGGGAGCTTTACTCTGTATCTAACCCCGTGCTGTACCTGCCCTGGGAGTGTTTGATGGGACAGTGTAGAGGGAGCTTTACTCTGTATCTAACCCCCTGTACCTGCCCTGGGAGTGTTTGATGGGACAGTGTAGAGGGAGCTTTACTCTGTATCTAACCCCCTGTACCTGCCCTGAGAGTGTTTGATGGGACAGTGTAGAGGGAGCTTTACTCTCTATCTAACCCCCTGTACCGACCCTGGGAGTGTTTGATGGGACAGTGTAGAGGGAGCTTTACTCTCTATCTAACCCCCTGTACCGACCCTGGGACTGTTTGATGGGACAGTGTAGAGGGAGCTTTACTCTGTATCTAACCCCCTGTACCGACCCTGGGAGTGTTTGATGGGACAGTGTAGAGGGAGCTTTACTCTGTATCTAATTCCGTGCTGTACCTGCCCTGGGAGTGTTTGATGGGACAGTGTAGAGGGAGCTTTACTCTGTATCTAATTCCGTGCTGTACCTGCCCTGGGAGTGTTTGATGGGACAGTGTAGAGGGAGCTTTACTCTGTATCTAACCCCGTGCTATACCTGCCCTGGGAGTGTTTGATGGGACAGTGTAGAGGGAGCTTTACTCTGTATCTAACCCCCTGTACCTGCCCTCGGAGTGTTTGATGGGACAGTGTCGAGGGAGCTTTATTCTGTATCTAACCCCCTGTACCGACCCTGGGAGTGTTTGATGGGACAGTGTAGAGGGAGCTTTACTCTGTATCTAACCCCCTGTACCTGCCCTGGGAGTGTTTGATGGGACAGTGTAGAGGGAGCTTTATTCTGTATCTAACCCCGTGCTGTACCTGCCCTGGGAGTGTTTGATGGGACAGTGTAGAGGGAGCATTACTCTGTATCTAACCCCCTGTACCTGCCCTGGGAGTGTTTGATGGGACAGTGTAGAGGGAGCTTTACTCTGTATCTAACCCCGTGCTGTACCTGCCCTGGGAGTGTTTGATGGGACATCTGTACAGGATCTGTACCTTTCCTTGGCAAACACCTCCTTCCTAAACTCCCACGAATGTTCAAAGATCCCTTCTGGAAGAGATGCAAGATATACACAGTTAATAACATTAACAAACTCTCTGTCACACCTCTCCTCTGAAAGACCCTAATTAATTCCCCCCTCTCCCCCGTAATATCCTCCATTTCCTCCACATTCAGTCGCCCTGTTCCACTTTACCTCATTCCCTTCTCCCTCACATGTTCACCTCCCCCCCACAAACTCCTCCCTCACACACTCTGGCAACCCTTCCCCCTCACACACACTCACTCACACTCTCTCTCTCTCTCTCCTTCCCCAACACTCTCACACTCTCTCTCTTTCTTTCTCTCTCACTCTCCCACCCCCCCCACTCTCTCCCACCTGCACCCCACACACAAACACTCCCCCCCCCCCCCACACACACACTTTTCCCGCCACACACCCACACACACCACCCCCCACACACCCCCCCCCCCACACACACACACACCCCCCCCCCACACACACACCCCCCCACTTTTCCCGCCACACACCCACACACCCCCCCCCCCCACCCACACACCCCCCCACACACACACACACTCCCCCCCACACACACACACACTGCCCCCCCCCACACACACACACACACACACACCCTCCCCCACACACACCCCCCCACACACCCCCCCCCCACACACACCCCCCCCACACACACACACTCCCCCCCCACACACACACACACTGCCCCCCCCCCACACACACACACACACACACAACCTCCCCACACACCCCCCCCCCACACACACACCCCCCGCCCCCACACACACCACCACCCCCCCACACACACACCCCCCGCCCCCACACACACACACCCCCGCCCCCACACACACACACACCCCACACACACACACACCCCCCCCCACACACACACACCCCCCCACACACACACACCCCCCCCCCACACACACACACACCCCCCCCCACACACACACACACACACACCCCCCCCACACACACACACACCCACACCCCCCCCACACACACACACACACCCCCCACACACACACACACCCCCCCCCACACACACACACACCCCCCCCACACACACACACACACCCCCCCCACACACACACACACACACACCCCCCCACACACACACACACCCCCCCCACACACACACACACCCCCCCCACACACACCCCCCCACACACACACACACCCCCCCACACACACACCCCCCACACACACACACACCCCCCCCACACACACACCCCCCCCACACACACACACACCCCCCCACACACCCCCCCACACACACACACACCCCCCCCACACACACCCCCCCCACACACACACACACCCCCCCCACACACACACCCCCCCACACACACACACACCCCCCCACACACACACACCCCCCCCACACACACACCCCCCCCACACACACACACACCCCCCCACACACACTCCCCCCCCCACACACACACACACTCCCCCCCTCCACACACACACACTCCCCCCCCCCCCACACACACACCCCCCCCCACACACACACACTCCCCCCCCCACACACACACTTCCCCCCCCCCCCCCACCACACACACCCCCCCCCCACACACACACACACC
>NW_027252874.1:0-20126 GCF_044704955.1 Pristiophorus japonicus
GGGGGAGAGTGGGGCCTGACAGGTACGGGGGGGGGGGAGGGGCAGAGTGGGGCCTGACAGGTACAGGGCGGGGGGAGGGGGGAGAGTGGGGCCTGACAGGTACAGGGGGGGGGGGGAGGGGGAGAGTGGGGCCTGAAGGTACAGGGGGGGGGGGGGGCAGAGTGGGGCCTGACAGGCGCAGGGGGGGGAGGGGCAGAGTGGGGCCTGACAGGTCCGGGGGGGGGGGGAGGGGCAGAGTGGGGCCTGACAGGTACTGGGGGGGGAGGGGGAGAGTGGGGCCTGACAGGTACAGGGGGGAGGGGCAGAGTGGGGCCTGACAGGTACAGGGGGGAGGGGGAAAGTGGGGCCTGACAGGTACGGGGGGGTGGAGGGGCAGAGTGGGGCCTGACAGGTACTGGGGGGGGAGGGGGAGAGTGGGGCCTGACAGGTACAGGGGGGAAGATGTAGAGTAGGGCCTGACAGGTACAGGGGGGAGGGGGAGAGTGGGGCCTGACAGGTACGGGGGGGGGAGGGGGAGAGTGGGGCCTGACAGGTACAGGGGGGAGGGGCAGAGTGGGGCCTGACAGGTACAGGGGAGGAGGGGCAGAGTGGGGCCTGACAGGTCCGGGGGGGGGAGGGGCAGAGTGGGGCCTGACAGGTACTGGGGGGGAGGGGGAGAGTGTGGCCTGACAGGTACAGGGGGGAGGGGCAGAGTGGGGCCTGACAGGTACAGGGGGGGAGGGGAGGGGGGAGAGTGGGGCCTGACAGGTACAGGGGAGGAGGGGCAGAGTGGGGCCTGACAGGTACAGGGGAGGAGGGGCAGAGTGGGGCCTGACAGGTACAGGGGGGAGGGGGGAGAGTGGGGCCTGACAGGTACAGGGGGGAGGGGCAGAGTGGGGCCTGACAAGTACAGGGGGGAGGGGCAGAGTGGGGCCTGACAAGTACAGGGGGGAGGGGGAGAGTGGGGCCTGACAGGTACGGGGGGGAAGGGGCAGAGTGGGGCCTGACAGGTACAGGGGGGAGGGGCAGAGTGGGGCCTGACAAGTACAGGGGGGAGGGGGAGAGTGGGGCCTGACAGGTACGGGGGGGAAGGGGCAGAGTGGGGCCTGACAAATACAGGGGGGAGGGGGAGAGTGGGGCCTGACAGGTACGGGGGGGAAGGGGCAGAGTGGGGCCTGACAAGTACAGGGGGGAGGGGGAGAGTGGGGCCTGACAGGTACGGGGGGGAAGGGGCAGAGTGGGGCCTGACAGGTACAGGGGGGGAGGGGGAGAGTGGGGCCTGACAGGTACAGGGGGGAGGGGGAGAGTGGGGCCTGACAGGTACGGGGGTGAAGGGGCAGAGTGGGGCCTGACAGGTACAGGGGGGGAGGGGGAAAGTGGGGCCTGACAGGTACAGGGCGGGGGGAGGGGGGAGAGTGGGGCCTGACAAATACAGGGGGGAGGGGGAGAGTGGGGCCTGACAGGTACGGGGGGGAAGGGGCAGAGTGGGGCCTGACAGGTACGGGGGGGGGGAGGGGCAGAGTGGGGCCTGACAGGTACGGGGGGGGGAGGGGCAGAGTGGGGCCTGACAGGTACAGGGGGGAGGGGGAAAGTGGGGCCTGACAGGTACAGGGGGTAAGATGCAGAGTGGGGCCTGACAGGTACGGGGGGGGGGAGGGGCAGAGTGGGGCCTGACAGGTACGGGGGGGGGGAGGGGGAGAGTGGGGCCTGACAGGTACAGGGCGGGGGGAGGGGGGAGAGTGGGGCCTGACAAATACAGGGGGGAGGGGGAGAGTGGGGCCTGACAGGTACGGGGGGGAAGGGGCAGAGTGGGGCCTGACAAGTACAGGGGGGAGGGGGAGAGTGGGGCCTGACAGGTACGGGGGGGAAGGGGCAGAGTGGGGCCTGACAGGTACAGGGGGGAGGGGGAGAGTGGGGCCTGACAGGTACAGGGGGGAGGGGCAGAGTGGGGCCTGACAGGTACGGGGGGGAAGGGGCAGAGTGGGGCCTGACAGGTACAGGGGGGGGAGGGGAGGGGGGAGAGTGGGGCCTGACAGGTACAGGGGAGGAGGGGCAGAGTGGGGCCTGACAGGTACAGGGGAGGAGGGGCAGAGTGGGGCCTGACAGGTACAGGGGGGAGGGGAGAGTGGGGCCTGACAGGTACAGGGGGGAGGGGCAGAGTGGGGCCTGACAGGTACGGGGGGGGGAGGGGCAGAGTGGGGCCTGACAGGTACGGGGGGGGAGGGGCAGAGTGGGGCCTGACAGGTACGGGGGGGGAGGGGCAGAGTGGGGCCTGACAGGTACGGGGGGGAGGGGCAGAGTGGGGCCTGACAGGTACGGGGGGGGGAGTGGCAGAGTGGGGCCTGACAGGTACAGGGGGTAAGATGCAGAGTGGGGCCTGACAGGTACGGGGGGGGAGGGGCAGAGTGGGGCCTGACAGGTACGGGGGGGGGAGGGGCAGAGTGGGGCCTGACAGGTACGGGGGGGGAGGGGCAGAGTGGGGCCTGACAGGTACGGGGGGGGGAGGGGGAGAGTGGGGCCTGACAGGTACGGGGGGGAGGGGCAGAGTGGGGCCTGACAGGTACAGGGCGGGGGGAGGGGGGAGAGTGGGGCCTGACAGGTACAGGGGGCGGGGGGGGAGGGGGAGAGTGGGGCCTGACAGGTACGGGGGGGGGAGGGGCAGAGTGGGGCCTGACAGGTACAGGGCGGGGGGAGGGGGGAGAGTGGGGCCTGACAGGTACAGGGGGGGGGGGAGGGGGAGAGTGGGGCCTGAAGGTACAGGGGGGGGAGGGGCAGAGTGGGGCCTGACAGGTCCGGGGGGGGGGGGGAGGGGCAGAGTGGGGCCTGACAGGTACTGGGGGGGGAGGGGGAGAGTGGGGCCTGACAGGTACGGGGGGGGAGGGGGAGAGTGGGGCCTGACAGGTACAGGGTGGGAGGGGCAGAGTGGGGCCTGACAGGTACGGGGGGGGAGGGGGAGAGTGGGGCCTGCAGGTGCAGGGGGGGGAGGGATGCAGAGTGAGGCCTGGCAGGTGCAGGGGGGGGAGGGGGGAGAGTGGGGCCTGACAGGTACAGGGGGGGGGAGGGGGGAGAGTGGGGCCTGACAGGTGCAGGGGGGTGAGGGGGAGAGTGGGGCCTGACAGGTACAGGGGGGGGGAGGGGGAGAGTGGGGCCTGACAGGTACAGGGGGAGGAGGGGGGAGGGGGGAGAGTGGGGCCTGACAGGTGCAGGGGGGTGAGGGGGAGAGTGGGGCCTGACAGGTGCAGGGGGGTGAGGGGGAGAGTGGGGCCTGACAGGTACAGGGGAGGGGGAGGGGGAGAGTGGGGCCTGACAGGTACAGGGGGAGGGGGAGGGGGCAGTGTGGGGCCTGGCAGGTGCAGGGGGAGGAGGGGGGAGGGGGGAGAGTGGGGCCTGACAGGTACAGTGGCGGGAGGGGGAGAGTGGGGCCTGACAGGTACAGGGGGGAAGGGGAAAGTGGGGCCTGACAGGTACAGGGGGGGGAGGGGCAGAGTGGGGCCTGACAGGTACGGGGGGGGAGGGGCAGAGTGGGGCCTGACAGGTCCGGGGGGGGAGAGGGGCAGAGTGGGGCCTGACAGGTACGGGGGGGGGAGGGGGAGAGTGGGGCCTGACAGGTACAGGGGGGAGGGGCAGAGTGGGGCCTGACAGGTACAGGGGGGGAGGGGAGGGGGGAGAGTGGGGCCTGACGGGTACAGGGGAGGAGGGGCAGAGTGGGGCCTGACAGGTACAGGGGAGGAGGGGCAGAGTGGGGCCTGACAGGTACAGGGGGGAGGGGGAGAGTGGGGCCTGACAGATACAGGGGGGAGGGGCAGAGTGGGGCCTGACAGGTACAGGGGGTAAGATGCAGAGTGGGGCCTGACAGGTACAGGGGGTAAGATGCAGAGTGGGGCCTGACAGGTACAGGGGGGAAGGGGCAGAGTGGGGCCTGACAGGTACGGGGGGGGGGAGGGGCAGAGTGGGGCCTGACAGGTACGGGGGGGGAGGGGCAGAGTGGGGCCTGACAGGTACAGGGGGGGAGGGGGAGAGTGGGGCCTGAAGGTACAGGGGGGGGGTGCAGAGTGGGGCCTGACAGGTGCAGGGGGGGGGGGAGGGGCAGAGTGGGGCCTGACAGGTGCAGGGGGGGGGGAGGGGCAGAGTGGGGCCTGACAGGTACTGGGGGGGGAGGGGGAGAGTGGGGCCTGACAGGTACAGGGGGGAGGGGCAGAGTGGGGCCTGACAGGTACAGGGGGGGAGGGGAGGGGGGAGAGTGGGGCCTGACAGGTACAGGGGAGGAGGGGCAGAGTGGGGCCTGACAGGTACAGGGGGTAAGATGCAGAGTGGGGCCTGACAGGTACGGGGGGGGGAGGGGCAGAGTGGGGCCTGACAGGTACGGGGGGGGGGAGGGGAGAGAGTGGGGCCTGACAGGTGCAGGGGTGGGGAGAGGGCAGAGTGGGGCCTGACAGGTACAGGGGGGAGGGGCAGAGTGGGGCCTGACAGGTACAGGGGGGAGGGGAAAGTGGGGCCTGACAGGTACGGGGGGGTGGAGGGGCAGAGTGGGGCCTGACAGGTACTGGGGGGGGAGGGGGAGAGTGGGGCCTGACAGGTACAGGGGGGAAGATGTAGAGTAGGGCCTGACAGGTACTGGGGGGGGAGGGGGAGAGTGGGGCCTGACAGGTACAGGGGGGAAGATGTAGAGTAGGGCCTGACAGGTACTGGGGGGGGAGGGGGAGAGTGGGGCCTGACAGGTACAGGGGGGAAGATGTAGAGTAGGGCCTGACAGGTACAGGGGGGAGGGGGGAGAGTGGGGCCTGACAGGTACGGGGGGGGGAGTGGCAGAGTGGGGCCTGACAGGTCCGGGGGGGGGAGGGGCAGAGTGGGGCCTGACAGGTACTGGGGGGGGAGGGGGAGAGTGTGGCCTGACAGGTACAGGGGGGAGGGGCAGAGTGGGGCCTGACAGGTAGGTACAGGGGGGGAGGGGAGGGGGGAGAGTGGGGCCTGACAGGTACAGGGGAGGAGGGGCAGAGTGGGGCCTGACAGGTACAGGGGGGGAGGGGCAGAGTGGGGCCTGACAGGTACAGGGGGGAGGGGGAGAGTGGGGCCTGACAGGTACGGGGGGGGAGGGGCAGAGTGGGGCCTGACAGGTACAGGGGGGGAGGGGGAGAGTGGGGCCTGACAGGTACGGGGGGGAAGGGGCAGAGTGGGGCCTGACAGGTACAGGGGGGAGGGGCAGAGTGGGGCCTGACAAGTACAGGGGGGAGGGGGAGAGTGGGGCCTGACAGGTACGGGGGGGGAAGGGGGCAGAGTGGGGCCTGACAAATACAGGGGGGAGGGGGAGAGTGGGGCCTGACAGGTACAGGGGGGAGGGGGAGAGTGGGGCCTGACAGGTACGGGGGGGAAGGGGCAGAGTGGGGCCTGACAGGTACAGGGGGGAGGGGGAGAGTGGGGCCTGACAGGTACAGTGGTGAAGGGGCAGAGTGGGGCCTGACAGGTACAGGGGGGAGGGGGAAAGTGGGGCCTGACAGGTACAGGGGGTAAGATGCAGAGTGGGGCCTGACAGGTACGGGGGGGGGGGGGGGGGGAGGGGCAGAGTGGGGCCTGACAGGTACGGGGGGGGGGAGGGGCAGAGTGGGGCCTGACAGGTACGGGGGGGGGAGGGGCAGAGTGGGGCCTGACAGGTACGGGGGGGGGAGGGGGAGAGTGGGGCCTGACAGGTACGGGGGGGAGGGGCAGAGTGGGGCCTGACAGGTACAGGGCGGGGGGAGGGGGGAGAGTGGGGCCTGACAGGTACAGGGGGGGGGGGGGAGGGGGAGAGTGGGGCCTGAAGGTACGGGGGGGGGGAGGGGCAGAGTGGGGCCTGACAGGTACAGGGGGGGGAGGGGCAGAGTGGGGCCTGAAGGTACAGGGGGGGGAGGCAGAGTGGGGCCTGACAGGTGCAGGGGGGGGAGGGGCAGAGTGGGGCCTGACAGGTCCGGGGGGGGGGGGGAGGGGCAGAGTGGGGCCTGACAGGTACAGGGGAGGAGGGGCAGAGTGGGGCCTGACAGGTACAGGGGGGGGAGGGGCAGAGTGGGGCCTGAAGGTACAGGGGGGGGAGGCAGAGTGGGGCCTGACAGGTGCAGGGGGGGGAGGGGCAGAGTGGGGCCTGACAGGTCCGGGGGGGGGGGGGAGGGGCAGAGTGGGGCCTGACAGGTACAGGGGGGGAGGGGAGGGGGGAGAGTGGGGCCTGACAGGTACAGGGGAGGAGGGGCAGAGTGGGGCCTGACAGGTACAGGGGAGGAGGGGCAGAGTGGGGCCTGACAGGTACAGGGGAGGAGGGGCAGAGTGGGGCCTGACAGGTACGGGGGGGAAGGGGCAGAGTGGGGCCTGACAGGTACAGGGGGGAGGGGGAGAGTGGGGCCTGACAGGTACAGGGGTGAAGGGGCAGAGTGGGGCCTGACAGGTACAGGGGGGAGGGGGAAAGTGGGGCCTGACAGGTACAGGGGGTAAGATGCAGAGTGGGGCCTGACAGGTACGGGGGGGGGGGGGGGGGAGGGGCAGAGTGGGGCCTGACAGGTACGGGGGGGGGAGGGGCAGAGTGGGGCCTGACAGGTACGGGGGGGAGGGGCAGAGTGGGGCCTGACAGGTACAGGGCGGGGGGAGGGGGGAGAGTGGGGCCTGACAGGTACAGGGGGGGGAGGGGGGGGAGGGGGAGAGTGGGGCCTGACAGGTACGGGGGGGGGGGGAGGGGCAGAGTGGGGCCTGACAGGTACAGGGCGGGGGGAGGGGGGAGAGTGGGGCCTGACAGGTACAGGGGGCGGGGGGAGGGGGAGAGTGGGGCCTGACAGGTACAGGGGGGGGGGAGGGGGGAGAGTGGGGCCTGACAGGTACAGGGGTGAAGGGGCAGAGTGGGGCCTGACAGGTACAGGGGGGAGGGGGAGAGTGGGGCCTGACAGGTACGGGGGGGGGAGGAGCAGAGTGGGGCCTGACAGGTACAGGGGGGGGCGGGAGGGGCAGAGTGGGGCCTGACAGGTGCAGGGGGGGGGGGGGAGAGTGGGGCCTGACAGGTACAGGGGGGGGGAGGGGGCAGAGTGGGGCCTCACAGGTGCAGGGGGGGGGAGGGGCGGAGTGGGGCCTCACAGGTACGTGGCGGGGCGGGGCGGGGAGAGTGGGGCCTGATAGGTACGGGGGGGGAGGGGGAGAGTGGGGCCTGACACGTACAGGGGGGAAGATGCAGAGTGGGGCCTGACAGGTACGGGGGGGGAGGGGCAGGGTGGGGCCTGACAGGTACAGGGGGGAGGGGGAGAGTGGGGCCTGACAGGTACAGGGGGGAGGGGGAAAGTGGGGCCTGACACGTACAGGGGGGAAGATGCAGAGTGGGGCCTGACAGGTACGGGGGGGGAGGGGCAGAGTGGGGCCTGACAGGTACAGGGGGGGAGGGGCAGAGTGGGGCCTGACAGGTACTGGGGGGGGAGGGGGAGAGTGGGGCCTGACAGGTACAGGGGGGGGGAGGGGGAGAGTGGGGCCTGACAGGTACAGGGGGGAGGGGGAAAGTGGGGCCTGACAGGTACAGGGGGGAAGGGGCAGAGTGGGGCCTGACAGGTACAGGGGGGAGGGGGAAAGTGGGGCCTGACAGGTACAGGGGGGGAGGGGCAGAGTGGGGCCTGACAGGTCCGGGGGGGGGAGGGGCAGAGTGGGGCCTGACAGGTACTGGGGGGGGAGGGGGAGAGTGGGGCCTGACAGGTACAGGGGGGGGAGGGGGAGAGTGGGGCCTGACAGGTACAGGGGGGAGGGGGAAAGTGGGGCCTGACAGGTACAGGGGGGAAGGGGCAGAGTGGGGCCTGACAGGTACAGGGGGGAAGGGGCAGAGTGGGGCCTGACAGGTACAGGGGGGAGGGGGAGAGTGGGGCCTGACAGGTACAGGGGGGGAGGGGGAGAGTGGGGCCTGACAGGTACAGGGGGGAGGGGGAGAGTGGGGCCTGACAGGTACAGGGGGGGGAGGGGCAGAGTGGGGCCTGACAGGTACAGGGGGGAGGGGGAAAGTGGGGCCTGACAGGTACAGGGGGGAGGGGGAAAGTGGGGCCTGACAGGTACAGGGGGGAAGGGGCAGAGTGGGGCCTGACAGGTACAGGGGGGGAGGGGCAGAGTGGGGCCTGACAGGTACAGGGGGGAGGGGGAAAGTGGGGCCTGACAGGTACAGGGGGGAAGGGGCAGAGTGGGGCCTGACAGGTACAGGGGGGAGGGGGAAAGTGGGGCCTGACAGGTACAGGGGGGGAGGGGCAGAGTGGGGCCTGACAGGTACAGGGGGGAGGGGCAGAGTGGGGCCTGACAGGTACTGGGGGGGGAGGGGGAGAGTGGGGCCTGACAGGTACAGGGGGGAGGGGCAGAGTGGGGCCTGACAGGTACAGGGGGGGAGGGGAGGGGGGAGAGTGGGGCCTGACAGGTACAGGGGAGGAGGGGCAGAGTGGGGCCTGACAGGTACAGGGGAGGAGGGGCAGAGTGGGGCCTGACAGGTACAGGGGGGAAGGGGCAGAGTGGGGCCTGACAGGTACAGGGGGGAGGGGGAAAGTGGGGCCTGACAGGTACAGGGGGGAAGATGCAGAGTAGGGCCTGACAGGTACGGGGGGGGAGGGGCAGAGTGGGGCCTGACAGGTACGGGGGGGGAGGGGCAGAGTGGGGCCTGACAGGTACGGGGGGGGAGGGGCAGAGTGGGGCCTGACAGGTACGGGGGGGGAGGGGCAGAGTGGGGCCTGACAGGTACGGGGGGGGAGGGGGAGAGTGGGGCCTGACAGGTACGGGGGGGAGGGGCAGAGTGGGGCCTGACAGGTACAGGGGGGGGAGGGGAGGGGGGAGAGTGGGGCCTGACAGGTACAGGGGAGGAGGGGCAGAGTGGGGCCTGACAGGTACAGGGGGGGAGGGGCAGAGTGGGGCCTGACAGGTATGGGGGTGGGGAGGGGGGAGAGTGGGGCCTGACAGGTACGGGGGGGAGGGGCAGAGTGGGGCCTGACAGGTACAGGGCGGGGGGAGGGGGGAGAGTGGGGCCTGACAGGTACAGGGGGGGGGGGCAGAGTGGGGCCTGACAAGTACAGGGCGGGGGGAGGGGCGGAGTGGGGCCTCACAGGTACGTGGCGGGGCGGTGAGAGTGGGGCCTGATAGGTACGGAAGGGGGGAGGGGGAGAGTGGGGCCTGACAGGTGCAGGGGGGGGGGGAAGGGGAGAGTGGGGCCTCACAGGTGCAGTGGGGGGAGGGGGCAGGGTGGGGCCTGACAGGTACAGGGGGGAAGGGGCAGAGTGGGGCCTGACAGGTACAGGGGGGAAGGGGCAGAGTGGGGCCTGACAGGTACTGGGGGGGGAGGGGGAGAGTGGGGCCTGACAGGTACAGGGGGGAGGGGGAAAGTGGGGCCTGACAGGTACGGGGGGGGGGAGGGGCAGAGTGAGGCCTGACAGGTACAGGGGGGAGGGGGAAAGTGGGGCCTGACAGGTACAGGGGTGGGGGAGGGGGCAGAGTGGGGCCTGACAGGTGCAGGGGTGGGGGAGGGGGCAGAGTGGGGCCTGACAGGTGCAGGGGTGGGGGAGGGGGCAGAGTGGGGCCTGACAGGTACGGGGGGGTGGAGGGGCAGAGTGGGGCCTGACAGGTACTGGGGGGGGAGGGGGAGAGTGGGGCCTGACAGGTACAGGGGGGAAGATGTAGAGTAGGGCCTGACAGGTACAGGGGGGAGGGGGAGAGTGGGGCCTGACAGGTACGGGGGGGGGGAGGGGCAGAGTGGGGCCTGACAGGTCCGGGGGGGGGAGGGGCAGAGTGGGGCCTGACAGGTACAGGGGGGAGGGGCAGAGTGGGGCCTGACAGGTACAGGGGGGGAGGGGAGGGGGGAGAGTGGGGCCTGACAGGTACAGGGGAGGAGGGGCAGAGTGGGGCCTGACAGGTACAGGGGGGAGGGGGAGAGTGGGGCCTGACAGGTACGGGGGGGAAGGGGCAGAGTGGGGCCTGACAGGTACAGGGGGGAAGGGGCAGAGTGGGGCCTGACAAGTACAGGGGGGAGGGGGAGAGTGGGGCCTGACAGGTACAGGGGGGGAGGGGCAGAGTGGGGCCTGACAAGTACAGGGGGGAGGGGCAGAGTGGGGCCTGACAGGTACAGGGGGGGAGGGGCAGAGTGGGGCCTGACAAGTACAGGGGGGAGGGGGAGAGTGGGGCCTGACAGGTACAGGGGGGAAGGGGCAGAGTGGGGCCTGACAAGTACAGGGGGGAGGGGGAGAGTGGGGCCTGACAGGTACGGGGGGGAAGGGGCAGAGTGGGGCCTGACAAGTACAGGGGGGAGGGGGAGAGTGGGGCCTGACAGGTACGGGGGGGAAGGGGCAGAGTGGGGCCTGACAAGTACAGGGGGGAGGGGGAGAGTGGGGCCTGACAGGTACAGGGGGGGAGGGGCAGAGTGGGGCCTGACAGGTACAGGGGGGAGGGGGAGAGTGGGGCCTGACAGGTACAGGGGTGAGGGGCAGAGTGGGGCCTGACAGGTACAGGGGGTAAGATGCAGAGTGGGGCCTGACAGGTACTGGGGGGGGAGGGGCAGAGTGGGGCCTGACAGGTACGGGGGGGGGAGGGCAGAGTGGGGCCTGACAGGTACAGGGCGGGGGGGGGGGGGGAGAGTGGGCCTGACAGGTACAGGGGGGGGGGGGGGGAGGGGGGAGAGTGGGGCCTGACAGGTACGGGGGGGGGGAGGGGCAGAGTGTGGGCCTGACAGGTACAGGGCGGGGGGAGGGGGGAGAGTGGGGCCTGACAGGTACAGGGGGGGGGGGAGGGGAAGTGGGGCCTGAAGGTACGGGGGGGGGGGCAGAGTGGGGCCTGACAGGTACTGGGGGGGAGGGGCAGAGTGGGGCCTGACAGGTACAGGGGGGAGGGGCAGAGTGGGGGCTGACAGGTCCGGGGGGGGGGGGAGGGGGCAGAGTGGGGCCTGACAGGTACTGGGGGGGGAGGGGGAGAGTGGGGCCTGACAGGTACAGGGGGGAGGGCAGAGTGGGGCCTGACAGGTACAGGGGGGAGGGGGGAAAGTGGGGCCTGACAGGTACGGGGGGGGGGAGTGGCAGAGTGGGGCCTGACAGGTCCGGGGGGGGGAGGGGCAGAGTGGGGCCTGACAGGTACTGGGGGGGGAGGGGGGAGAGTGTGGCCTGACAGGTACAGGGGGGAGGGGCAGAGTGGGGCCTGACAGGTACAGGGGGGGAGGGGAGGGGGGAGAGTGGGGCCTGACAGGTACAGGGGAGGGAGGGGCAGAGTGGGGCCTGACAGGTACAGGGGGGAGGGGGAGAGTGGGGCCTGACAGGTACGGGGGAGGAGGGGCAGAGTGGGGCCTGACAGGTACAGGGGGGAGGGGGAGAGTGGGGCCTGACAGGTACGGGGAGGAGGGGCAGAGTGGGGCCTGACAGGTACAGGGGGAGGGGCAGAGTGGGGCCTGACAGGTACAGGGGGGAGGGGCAGAGTGGGGCCTGACAAGTACAGGGGGGGAGGGGGAGAGTGGGGCCTGACAGGTACGGGGGGAAGGGGCAGAGTGGGGCCTGACAAATACAGGGGGGAGGGGGAGAGTGGGGGCCTGACAGGTACGGGGGGGAAGGGGCAGAGTGGGGCCTGACAGGTACAGGGGGGAGGGGGAGAGTGGGGCCTGACAGGTACAGGGGTGAAGGGGCAGAGTGGGGCCTGACAGGTACAGGGGGGAGGGGGAAAGTGGGGCCTGACAGGTACAGGGGGGAGGGGGAAAGTGGGGCCTGACAGGTACAGGGGGTAAGATGCAGAGTGGGGCCTGACAGGTACAGGGGGGAGGGGGAGAGTGGGGCCTGACAGGTACAGGGGGTAAGATGCAGAGTGGGGCCTGACAGGTACGGGGGGGGGAGGGGCAGAGTGGGGCCTGACAGGTACGGGGGGGGGGAGGGGCAGAGTGGGGCCTGACAGGTACGGGGGGGGAGGGGGAGAGTGGGGCCTGACAGGTACGGGGGGGAGGGGCAGAGTGGGGCCTGACAGGTACAGGGCGGGGGGAGGTTGGAGAGTGGGGCCTGACAGGTACAGGGGGGGGGGGGGAGGGGGAGAGTGGGGCCTGACAGGTACGGGGGGGGGGAGGGGCAGAGTGGGGCCTGACAGGTACAGGGCGGGGGAGGGGGAGAGTGGGGCCTGACAGGTACAGGGGGGGGAGGCAGAGTGGGGCCTGACAGGTGCAGGGGGGGGGGAGGGGCAGAGTGGGGCCTGACAGGTCCGGGGGGGGGGGGGAGGGGCAGAGTGGGGCCTGACAGGTACTGGGGGGGGGAGGGGGGAGAGTGGGGCCTGACAGGTACAGGGGGGAGGGGCAGAGTGGGGCCTGACAGGTACAGGGGAGGAGGGGCAGAGTGGGGCCTGACAGGTACAGGGGAGGAGGGGCAGAGTGGGGCCTGACAGGTACAGGGGAGGAGGGGCAGAGTGGGGCCTGACAGGTACGGGGGGGAAGGGGCAGAGTGGGGCCTGACAGGTACAGGGGGGAGGGGGAGAGTGGGGCCTGACAGGTACAGGGGGTAAGATGCAGAGTGGGGCCTGACAGGTACGGGGGGGGGAGGGGCAGAGTGGGGCCTGACAGGTACGGGGGGGGGAGGGGCAGAGTGGGGCCTGACAGGTACGGGGGGGGGAGGGGGAGAGTGGGGCCTGACAGGTACGGGGGGGAGGGGCAGAGTGGGGCCTGACAGGTACAGGGCGGGGGGAGGGGGGAGAGTGGGGCCTGACAGGTACAGGGGGGGGGGGGGAGGGGGAGAGTGGGGCCTGACAGGTACGGGGGGGGGGGGAGGGGCAGAGTGGGGCCTGACAGGTACAGGGCGGGGGGAGGGGGGAGAGTGGGGCCTGACAGGTACAGGGGGCGGGGGGAGGGGGAGAGTGGGGCCTGAAGGTACAGGGGGGGGGGGGGCAGAGTGGGGCCTGACAGGTACAGGGGGGGGGAGGGGGGAGAGTGGGGCCTGACAGGTACAGGGGTGAAGGGGCAGAGTGGGGCCTGACAGGTACAGGGGGGAGGGGGAGAGTGGGGCCTGACAGGTACGGGGGGGGGAGGAGCAGAGTGGGGCCTGACAGGTACAGGGGGGAAGGGGCAGAGTGGGGCCTGACAGGTACGGGGGGGGGAGGAGCAGAGTGGGGCCTGACAGGTACAGTGGGGGGGGGGGAGAGTGGGGCCTGACAGGTACAGGGAGTGGGGAGGGGAGGGGGGAGAGTGGGGCCTGACATGTGCAGGGGAGGAGGGGCAGAGTGGGGCCTGACAGGTACAGGGGGGGAGGGGCAGAGTGGGGCCTGACAGGTACAGGGGGGGAGGGGCAGAGTGGGGCCTGACAGGTACAGGGTGGGAGGGGCAGAGTGGGGCCTGACAGGTACAGGGGTGGGGGGGCGGAGAGTGGGGCCTGACAGGTACAGGGGGGAGGGGGGAGAGTGCGCCTGACAGGTACAGGGGGGGGGAGGGGGAGAGTGGGGCCTGACAGGTACAGGGGAGGGGGAGGGGGGAGAGTGCGGCCTGACAGGTACAGGGGGGGGAGGGGGGAGAGTGGGGGCCTGACAGGTACAGGGGGAGGAGGGGGGAGGGGGGAGAGTGGGGCCTGACAGGTACAGGGGGGGAGGGGCAGAGTGGGGCCTGACAGGTACGGGGGGGGAGGGGGAGAGTGGGGCCTGCAGGTGCAGGGGGGGGGAGGGGGGAGAGTGGGGCCTGACAGGTACAGGGGAGGGGGAGGGGGGAGAGTGCGGCCTGACAGGTACAGGGGGGGGGAGGGGGGAGAGTGGGGCCTGACAGGTACAGGGGGAGGAGGGGGGAGGGGGGGGAGAGTGGGCCTGACAGGTACAGGGGAGGGAGGGGAGAGTGGGGCCTGACAGGTGCAGGGGGGGGGGGGAGGGGCGAGTGTGGGGCCTGGCAGGTGCAGGGGGGGGGGGAGAGGGGCAGAGTGGGGCCTGACAGGTGCGGGGGGGGGCAGAGGGGGCAGAGTGGGGCCTGACAGGTACAGGGGGGAGGGGGAAAGTGGGGCCTGACACGTACAGGGGTGGAGGGCAGAGTGGGGCCTGACAGGTACAGGGGGGAAGATGCAGAGTGGGGCCTGACAGGTACGGGGGGGGAGGGGCAGAGTGGGGCCTGACAGGTACAGGGGTGGAGGGGCAGAGTGGGGCCTGACAGATACGGGGGGGGAGGGGGAGAGTGGGGCCTGACAGGTACAGGGGGGGGAGGGGGAGAGTGGGGCCTGACAGGTACAGGGGGGAGGGGGAAAGTGGGGCCTGACAGGTACAGGGGGAAGATGTAGAGTAGGGCCTGACAGGTACTGGGGGGGAGGGGCAGAGTGGGGCCTGACAGGTCCGGGGGGGGGGAGGGGCAGAGTGGAGCCTGACAGGTACGGGGGGGGAGGGGGAGAGTGGGGCCTGACAGGTACAGGGGGGAGGGGCAGAGTGGGGCCTGTCAGGTACAGGGGGGGAGGGGAGGGGGAGAGTGGGGCCTGACAGGTACAGGGGGAAGGGGCAGAGTGGGGCCTGACAGGTACAGGGGAGGAGGGGCAGAGTGGGGCCTGACAGGTACAGGGGAGGAGGGGCAGAGTGGGGCCTGACAGGTACGGGGGGGAAGGGGCAGAGTGGGGCCTGACAGGTACAGGGGGGAGGGGGAGAGTGGGGCCTGACAGGTACGGGGGGGGAGGGGCAGAGTGGGGCCTGACAGGTACTGGGGGGAGGGGGAGAGTGGGGCCTGACAGGTACAGGGGTGAAGGGGCAGAGTGGGGCCTGATAGGTACAGGGGGGGAGGGGCAGAGTAGGGCCTGACAGGTACAGGGGGGGGAGGGGAGGGGGCAGAGTGGGGCCTGACAGGTACGGGGGGGAGGGGGAGAGTGGGGCCTGACAGGTACGGGGGGGAGGGGCAGAGTGGGGCCTGACAGGTACAGGGGGGGAGGGGCAGAGTGGGGCCTGACAGGTACGGGGGGGGAGGGGAGGGGGAGAGTGGGGCCTGACAGGTACAGGGGAGGAGGGGCAGAGTGGGGCCTGACAGGTACAGGGGGGGAGGGGCAGAGTGGGGCCTGACAGGTACGGGGGGGGGGGGGGGGGGAGAGTGGGGCCTGACAGGTACGGGGGGGGGAGGAGGGAGAGTGGGACCTGACAGGTACGGGGGGGAGGGGCAGAGTGGGGCCTGACAGGTACGGGGGGGGGGGGGGGGGGGAGAGTGGGGCCTGACAGGTACAGGGCGGGGGGAGGGGGGAGAGTGGGGCCTGACAGGTACAGGGCGGGGGGAGGGGGGAGAGTGGGGCCTGACAGGTGCAGGGGCGGGGGGAAGAGTGGGGCCTGACAGGTACAGGGGGGGGGGGAAGAGTGGGGCCTGACAGGTACAGGGGGGGGGGGCAGAGTGGGGCCTGACAAGTACAGGGGGGGGGGAGGGGCGGAGTGGGGCCTCACAGGTACGTGGCGGGGCGGTGAGAGTGGGGCCTGATAGGTACGGAAGGGGGGAGGGGGAGAGTGGGGCCTGACAGGTGCAGGGGTGGGGGAGGGGGAGAGTGGGGCCTGACAGGTGCAGGGGGGGGGGGGAGAGTGGGGCCTCACAGGTGCAGTGGGGGGAGGGGCAGAGTGGGGCCTGACAGGTACAGGGGGGAGGGGCAGAGTGGGGCCTGACAGGTACAGGGCGGGGGGAGGGGGGAGAGTGGGGCCTGACAGGTACAGGGGTGGGGGAGGGGGAGAGTGGGGCCTGACAGGTACAGGGGGGAAGGGGAGAGTGGGGCCTCACAGGTGCAGTGGGGGGAGGGGCAGAGTGGGGCCTGACAGGTACAGGGGTGGGGGAGGGGGAGAGTGGGGCCTGACAGGTACAGGGGGGAAGGGGAGAGTGGGGCCTCACAGGTGCAGTGGGGGGAGGGGCAGAGTGGGGCCTGACAGGTACAGGGGGGAGGGGCAGAGTGGGGCCTGACAGGTACAGGGCGGGGGGAGGGGGGAGAGTGGGGCCTGACAGGTACAGGGGGCGGGGGGAGGGGGAGAGTGGGGCCTGACAGGTACAGGGGGGAAGGGGCAGAGTGGGGCCTGACAGGTACAGGGGGGAGGGGGAGAGTGGGGCCTGACAGGTACGGGGGGGGAGGGGCAGAGTGGGGCCTGACAGGTCCGGGGGGGGAGAGGGGCAGAGTGGGGCCTGACAGGTACGGGGGGGGGGAGGGGGAGAGTGGGGCCTGACAGGTACAGGGGGGAGGGGCAGAGTGGGGCCTGACAGGTACAGGGGGGGAGGGGAGGGGGGAGAGTGGGGCCTGACGGGTACAGGGGAGGAGGGGCAGAGTGGGGCCTGACAGGTATAGGGGAGGAGGGGCAGAGTGGGGCCTGACAGGTGCAGGGGAGGAGGGGCAGAGTGGGGCCTGACAGGTCCGGGGGGGAGGGGGAGAGTGGGGCCTGACAGGTACAGGGGGGAAGATGTAGAGTAGGGCCTGACAGGTACGGGGGGGGAGGGGCAGAGTGGGGCCTGACAGGTCCGGGGGGGGAGAGGGGCAGAGTGGGGCCTGACAGGTACGGGGGGGGGGAGGGGGAGAGTGGGGCCTGACAGGTACAGGGGGGAGGGGCAGAGTGGGGCCTGACAGGTACAGGGGGGGAGGGGAGGGGGGAGAGTGGGGCCTGACGGGTACAGGGGAGGAGAGGCAGAGTGGGGCCTGACAGGTACAGGGGAGGAGGGGCAGAGTGGGGCCTGACAGGTGCAGGGGAGGAGGGGCAGAGTGGGGCCTGACAGGTACAGGGGGGGGGGGGAGAGTGGGGCCTGACAGGTACGGGGGAGGAGGGGCAGAGTGGGGCCTGACAGGTACAGGGGAGGAGGGGCAGAGTGGGGCCTGACAGGTGCAGGGGAGGAGGGGCAGAGTGGGGCCTGACAGGTACAGGGGGGGGGGGGAGAGTGGGGCCTGACAGGTACGGGGGGGAAGGGGCAGAGTGTGGCCTGACAGGTACGGGGGGGGAGGGGGAGAGCGGGGCCTGACAGGTACGGGGGGGGGAGGGGCAGAGTGGGGCCTGACAGGTCCGGGGGGGGGGGGGAGGGGCAGAGTGGGGCCTGACAGGTACAGCGGGGAGGGGGAGAGCGGGGCCTGACAGGTACGGGGGGGGAGGGGCAGAGTGGGGCCTGACAGGTACAGGGGAGGAGGGGCAGAGTGGGGCCTGACAGGTACAGGGGAGGAGGGGCAGAGTGGGGCCTGACAGGTACAGGGGGGGAAGGGGCAGAGTGGGGCCTGACAGGTACAGGGGAGGAGGGGCAGAGTGGGGCCTGACAAGTACAGGGGGGAGGGGGAGAGTGGGGCCTGACAGGTACGGGGGGGAAGGGGCAGAGTGGGGCCTGACAGGTACAGGGGAGGAGGGGCAGAGTGGGGCCTGACAGGTACAGGGGAGGAGGGGCAGAGTGGGGCCTGACAGGTACAGGGGAGGAGGGGCAGAGTGGGGCCTGACAGGTACAGGGGGGGAAGGGGCAGAGTGGGGCCTGACAAGTACAGGGGGGAGGGGGAGAGTGGGGCCTGACAGGTACAGGGGTGAAGGGGCAGAGTGGGGCCTGACAGGTACAGGGGGGAGGGGGAAAGTGGGGCCTGACAGGTACAGGGGGTAAGATGCAGAGTGGGGCCTGACAGGTACAGGGGGGGGAGGGGCAGAGTGGGGCCTGACAGGTACGGGGGGGGGAGGGGGAGAGTGGGGCCTGACAGGTACAGGGGAGGAGGGGCAGAGTGGGGCCTGACAGGTACGGGGGGGGGAGGGGCAGAGTGGGGCCTGACAGGTACGGGGGGGAAGGGGCAGAGTGGGGCCTGACAGGTACGGGGGGGGGAGGGGGAGAGTGGGGCCTGACAGGTACAGGGGGGAGGGGGAGAGTGGGGCCTGACAGGTACGGGGGGGAAGGGGCCGAGTGGGGCCTGACAGGTACGGGGGGGGGAGGGGGAGAGTGGGGCCTGACAGGTACAGGGGGGAGGGGGAGAGTGGGGCCTGACAGGTACAGGGGAGGAGGGGCAGAGTGGGGCCTGACAGGTACGGGGGGGGAGGGGCAGAGTGGGGCCTGACAGGTCCGGGGGGGGGAGGGGGAGAGTGGAGCCTGAAGGTACAGGGGGGGGGCGCAGAGTGGGGCCTGACAGGTGCAGGGGGGGGAGGGGCAGAGTGGGGCTTGACAGGTCCGGGGGGGGGGGAGGGGCAGAGTGGGGCCTGACAGGTACTGGGGGGGGAGGGGGAGAGTGGGGCCTGACAGGTACAGGGGGGAGGGGCAGAGTGGGGCCTGACAGGTACAGGGGGGAGGGGCAGAGTGGGGCCTGACAGGTACAGGGGGGGAGGGGAGGGGGCAGAGTGGGGCCTGACAGGTACAGGGGAGGAGGGGCAGAGTGGGGCCTGACAGGTACAGGGGAGGAGGGGCAGAGTGGGGCCTGACAGGTACGGGGGGGAAGGGGCAGAGTGGGGCCTGACAGGTACAGGGGGGGAGGGGGAGAGTGGGGCCTGACAGGTACGGGGGGGAAGGGGCAGAGTGGGGCCTGACAGGTACAGGGGGGGAGGGGGAGAGTGGGGCCTGACAGGTACGGGGGGGGGAGGGGGAGAGTGGAGCCTGAAGGTACAGGGGGGGGGCGCAGAGTGGGGCCTGACAGGTGCAGGGGGGGGAGGGGCAGAGTGGGGCTTGACAGGTCCGGGGGGGGGGAGGGGCAGAGTGGGGCCTGACAGGTACTGGGGGGGGAGGGGGAGAGTGGGGCCTGACAGGTACAGGGGGGAGGGGCAGAGTGGGGCCTGACAGGTACAGGGGGGGAGGGGAGGGGGGAGAGTGGGGCCTGACAGGTACAGGGGAGGAGGGGCAGAGTGGGGCCTGACAGGTACAGGGGAGGAGGGGCAGAGTGGGGCCTGACAGGTACGGGGGGGAAGGGGCAGAGTGGGGCCTGACAAGTACAGGGGGGAGGGGGAGAGTGGGGCCTGACAGGTACAGGGGGGGAGGGGGAGAGTGGGGCCTGACAGGTACAGGGGGGGGGAGGGGGAGAGTGGGGCCTGACAGGTACGGGGGGGGGGGGGAGAGTGGGGCCTGACAGGTACAGGGGGGGAGGGGGAGAGTGGGGCCTGACAGGTACAGGGGGGGGGAGGGGGAGAGTGGGGCCTGACAGGTACGGGGGGGGGAGGGGCAGAGTGGGGCCTGACAGGTACGGGGGGGGGAGGGGCAGAGTGGGGCCTGACAGGTACGGGGGGGAGGGGGAAAGTGGGGCCTGACAGGTACAGGGGGTAAGATGCAGAGTGGGGCCTGACAGGTACGGGGGGGGGAGGGGCAGAGTGGGGCCTGACAGGTACGGGGGGGAAGGGGCAGAGTGGGGCCTGACAGGTACGGGGGGGGGAGGGGGAGAGTGGGGCCTGACAGGTACGGGGGGGAGGGGCAGAGTGGGGCCTGACAGGTACAGGGGGGGGGGAGGGGGGAGAGTGGGGCCTGACAGGTACGGGGGGGAAGGGGCAGAGTGGGGCCTGACAGGTACAGGGGGGGGAGGGGGAGAGTGGGGCCTGACAGGTACAGGGGGGAAGGGGCAGAGTGGGGCCTGACAGGTACGGGGGGGGGAGGAGCAGAGTGGGGCCTGACAGGTACGGGGGGGCGGGAGGGGCAGAGTGGGGCCTGACAGGTACCGGGGGGAGTGGGGCCTGACAGGTACAGGGGGGAGGGAGGGGAGGGGGGAGAGTGGGGCCTGACAGGTACAGGGGAGGAGGGGCAGAGTGGGGCCTGACAGGTACAGGGGGGGGGGGGAGGGGAGGGGGGAGAGTGGGGCCTGACAGGTACAGGGGGGAGGGGCAGAGTGGGGCCTGACAGGTACAGGGGGGAGGGGCAGAGTGGGGCCTGACAGGTACAGGGGGGGGGGGGAGGGGAGGGGGGAGAGTGGGGCCTGACAGGTACAGGGTGGGAGGGGCAGAGTGGGGCCTGACAGGTACGGGGGGGGAGGGGGAGAGTGGGGCCTGACAGGTACAGGGTGGGAGGGGCAGAGTGGGGCCTGACAGGTACGGGGGGGGAGGGGGAGAGTGGGGCCTGACAGGTACAGGGTGGGAGGGGCAGAGTGGGGCCTGACAGGTACGGGGGGGGAGGGGGAGAGTGGGGCCTGCAGGTGCAGGGGGGGGGAGGGATGCAGAGTGAGGCCTGCCAGGTGCAGGGGGGGGGGAGGGGGGAGAGTGGGGCCTGACAGGTACAGGGGGGGGGAGGGGGGAGAGTGGGGCCTGACAGGTGCAGGGGGGTGAGGGGGAGAGTGGGGCCTGACAGGTACAGG
>NW_027252875.1:0-20111 GCF_044704955.1 Pristiophorus japonicus
GGGGGAGGGGAGAGTGTCCCGGGGGGAGGGAGAGTGTCTCGGGGGAGGGGAGAGTGTCTCAGGGGGAGGAGAGAATGTCTCGGGGGAGTGGAGAGTGTCTCGGAGGGAGTGGAGAGTGTCTTGGGGGGAGGGGAGAGTGTCTCGGTGGGAGGGAAGAGTGTCTCGGGGGGAGGGGAGGGTGTCTCGGGGGGAGGGGAGAGTGTCTCGGGGGAGTGGAGAGTGTCACGGGGGGAGGGAGAGTGTCTCGGGGGAGGGGAGAGTGTCTCGGGGTAGGGGAGTGTGTCTCGGGGGGAGGGGAGAGTGTCCCGGGGAGAGGGGCGAGTGTCCCGGGGGGAGGGGAGGGGAGAGTGTCCCGAGGTGTGGCGTGAGTGTCCCGGGGAGAGGGGAGAGTGTGCCGGGGGGAGGGGAGAGTGTCCCGAGGAGAGGGGAGAGTGTCACGGGGGAGTGGAGAGTGTCACGGGGGGAGGGAGTGTGTCTCGGGGGGAGGGGAGAGTGTCCCGGGGGAGGGGAGAGTGTCTCCGCGGGTAGGGGAGTGTGTCCCGAGGAGAGGGGAGGGGAGAGTGTCCCGAGGGAGGGGAGAGTGTCCCGGGGGGAGGGGAGGGGAGAGTGTCCCGAGGGGAGTGGAGAGTTTCCCAGGGGGAGGGGAGGGGGAGAGTGTCCCGGGAGGAAGGAAGACTGTCCCGGGGGGAGGGGAGAGTCTCTCCGCGGTAGGGGAGTGTGTCCCGAGGAGAGGGGAGGGGAGAGTGTCCCGAGGGGAGGGGAGAGTGTCCCGGGGGGAGGGGAGGGGAGAGTGTCCCGAGGTATGGCGTGAGTGTCCCGGGGAGAGGGGTGAGTGTCCCGGGGGAGGGGAGGGGAGAGTGTCCCGGGGGGAGGGGAGGGGAGAGTGTCCCGAGGGGAGGGGAGAGTGTCCCGGGGGGAGGGGAGGGGAGAGTGTCCCGAGGTGTGGCGTGAGTGTCCCGGGGAGAGGGGAGAGTGTCCCGGGGGGAGGGGAGAGTGTCCCGGGAGGAGGGGAGACTGTCTCGGGTGGAGGGGAGAGTGTCCCGAGGGGAGGGGAGTGTGTCCCGGGGGGAGGGGAGAGTGTCCCGGGGGGAGGGGAGAGTGTCCCGGGGGGAGGGGAGAGTGTCCCGGGAGGAGGGGAGACTGTCTCGGGTGGAGGGGAGAGTGTCCCGAGGGGAGGGGAGTGTGTCTCGGGGGGGAGGGGAGAGTGTCCCGAGGAGAGGGGAGGGGAGAGTGTCCCAGGGGGAGGGGAGAGTGTCCCGGGGAGAGGGGCGAGTGTCCCGGGGGGAGGGGAGGGGAGAGTGTCCCGAGGTGTGGCGTGAGTGTCCCGGGGAGAGGGGAGAGTGTCCCGGGGGGAGGGGAGAGTGTCACGGGGGGCGGGGAGAGTGTCCCGAGGAGAGGGGAGGGGAGAGTGTCCCAGGGGGAGGGGAGAGTGTCCCGGGGGGAGGGGAGGGGAGAGTGTCCCGGGAGGAGGGGAGACTGTCCCGGGGGGAGGGGAGAGTGTCTCCGCGGTTAGGGGAGTGTGTCCCGAGGCGAGGGGAGGGGAGAGTGTCCCGAGGGGAGGGGAGAGTGTCCCGGGGGGAGGGGAGGGGAGAGTGTCCCGAGGGGAGTGGAGAGTTTCCCAGGGGGAGGGGAGGGGAGAGTGTCCCGAGGTGTGGCGTGAGTGTCCCGGGGAGAGGGTAGAGTGTCCCGGGGGGAGGGGAGAGTGTCACGGGGGGAGGGGAGAGTGTCCCGGGAGGAGGGGAGACTGTCTCGGGTGGAGGGGAGAGTGTCCCGAGGGGAGGGGAGTGTGTCTCGGGGGGGAGGGGAGAGTGTCCCGAGGAGAGGGGAGGGGAGAGTGTCCCAGGGGGAGGGGAGAGTGTCCCGGGGAGAGGGGCGAGTGTCCCGGGGGGAGGGGAGGGGAGAGTGTCCCGAGGTGTGGCGTGAGAGTCCCGGGGAGAGGGGAGAGTGTGCCGGGGTGTGGCGTGAGTGTCCCGGGGGGAGGGGAGAGTGTCCCGAGGGGAGGGGAGACTGTCTCGGGGGGGAGGGGAGAGTGTCCCGAGGAGAGGTGAGGGGAGAGTGTCCCAGGGGGAGGGTAGAGTGTCCCGGGGAGAGGGGCGAGTGTCCCGGGGGGAGGGGGGGGAGGGGAGGGGAGAGTGTCCCGAGGTGTGGCGTGAGTGTCCCGGGGAGAGGGGAGAGTGTCCCGGGGGGAGGCCAGGGGAGAGTGTCCCGAGGGGAGTGGAGAGTGTCCCGGGGGGAGGGGAGGGGAGAGTGTCCCGAGGGGAGTGGAGAGTTTCCCAGGGGGAGGGGAGGGGAGAGTGTCCCGAGGTGTGGCGTGAGTGTCCCGGGGAGAGGGGAGAGTGTCCCGGGGGGAGGGGAGAGTGTCACGGGGGGAGGGGAGAGTGTCCCGGGAGGAGGGGAGACTGTCTCGGGTGGAGGGGAGAGTGTCCCGAGGGGAGGGGAGTTGTGTCTCGGGGGGGAGGGGAGAGTGTCCCGAGGAGAGGGGAGGGGAGAGTGTCCCAGGGGGAGGGGAGAGTGTCCCGGGGAGAGGGGCGAGTGTCCCGGGGGGAGGGGAGGGGAGAGTGTCCCGAGGTGTGGCGTGAGTGTCCCGGGGAGAGGGGAGAGTGTCCCGGGGGGAGGGGAGAGTGTCACGGGGGGAGGGGAGAGTGTCCCGGGGGGAGGGAGAGTGTCTCGGGGGAGGGGAGAGTGTCTCAGGGGGAGGAGAGAATGTCTCGGGGGAGTGGAGAGTGTCTCGGAGGGAGTGGAGAGTGTCTTGGGGGGAGGGGAGAGTGTCTCGGTGGGAGGGAAGAGTGTCTCGGGGGGAGGGGAGGGTGTCTCGGGGGGAGGGGAGAGTGTCTCGGGGGAGTGGAGAGTGTCACGGGGGGAGGGAGAGTGTCTCGGGGGAGGGGAGAGTGTCTCGGGGTAGGGGAGTGTGTCTCGGGGGGAGGGGAGAGTGTCCCGGGGAGAGGGGCGAGTGTCCCGGGGGGAGGGGAGGGGAGAGTGTCCCGAGGTGTGGCGTGAGTGTCCCGGGGAGAGGGGAGAGTGTGCCGGGGGGAGGGGAGAGTGTCCCGAGGAGAGGGGAGAGTGTCACGGGGGAGTGGAGAGTGTCACGGGGGGAGGGAGTGTGTCTCGGGGGGAGGGGAGAGTGTCCCGGGGGAGGGGAGAGTGTCTCCGCGGGTAGGGGAGTGTGTCCCGAGGAGAGGGGAGGGGAGAGTGTCCCGAGGGGAGGGGAGAGTGTCCCGGGGGGAGGGGAGGGGAGAGTGTCCCGAGGGGAGTGGAGAGTTTCCCAGGGGGAGGGGAGGGGAGAGTGTCCCGGGAGGAAGGAAGACTGTCCCGGGGGGAGGGGAGAGTCTCTCCGCGGGTAAGGGAGTGTGTCCCGAGGAGAGGGGAGGGGAGAGTGTCCCGAGGGGAGGGGAGAGTGTCCCGGGGGGAGGGGAGGGGAGAGTGTCCCGAGGTGTGGCGTGAGTGTCCCGGGGAGAGGGGTGAGTGTCCCGGGGGGAGGGGAGGGGAGAGTGTCCCGGGGGGAGGGGAGGGGAGAGTGTCCCGAGGGGAGGGGAGAGTGTCCCGGGGGGAGGGGAGGGGAGAGTGTCCCGAGGTGTGGCGTGAGTGTCCCGGGGAGAGGGGAGAGTGTCCCGGGGGGAGGGGAGAGTGTCCCGGGAGGAGGGGAGACTGTCTCGGGTGGAGGGGAGAGTGTCCCGAGGGAAGGGGAGTGTGTCTCGGGGGGGAGGGGAGAGTGTCCCGGGGGGAGGGGAGAGTGTCCCGGGGGGAGGGGAGAGTGTCCCGGGGGGAGGGGAGAGTGTCCCGGGGGGAGGGGAGAGTGTCCCGGGAGGAGGGGAGACTGTCTCGGGTGGAGGGGAGAGTGTCCCGAGGGGAGGGGAGTGTGTCTCGGGGGGGAGGGGAGAGTGTCCCGAGGAGAGGGGAGGGGAGAGTGTCCCAGGGGGAGGGGAGAGTGTCCCGGGGAGAGGGGCGAGTGTCCCGGGGGGAGGGGAGGGGAGAGTGTCCCGAGGTGTGGCGTGAGTGTCCCGGGGAGAGGGGAGAGTGTCCCGGGGGGAGGGGAGAGTGTCACGGGGGGCGGGGAGAGTGTCCCGGGGGGAGGGGAGAGTGTCCCGGGGGGAGGGGAGGGGAGAGTGGCCCGGGAGGAGGGGAGACTGTCCCGGGGGGAGGGGAGAGTGTCTCCGCGGTTAGGGGAGTGTGTCCCGAGGCGAGGGGAGGGGAGAGTGTCCCGAGGGGAGGGGAGAGTGTCCCGGGGGGAGGGGAGGGGAGAGTGTCCCGAGGGGAGTGGAGAGTTTCCCAGGGGGAGGGGAGGGGAGAGTGTCCCGAGGTGTGGCGTGAATGTCCCGGGGAGAGGGTATAGTGTCCCGGGGGGAGGGGAGAGTGTCACGGGGGGAGGGGAGAGTGTCCCGGGAGGAGGGGAGACTGTCTCGGGTGGAGGGGAGAGTGTCCCGAGGGGAGGGGAGTGTGTCTCGGGGGGGAGGGGAGAGTGTCCCGAGGAGAGGGGAGGGGAGAGTGTCCCAGGGGGAGGGGAGAGTGTCCCGGGGAGAGGGGCGAGTGTCCCGGGGGGAGGGGAGGGGAGAGTGTCCCGAGGTGTGGCGTGAGAGTCCCGGGGAGAGGGGAGAGTGTGCCGGGGGGAGGGGAGAGTGTCCCGAGGAGAGGGGAGGGGAGAGTATCCCAGGGGGAGGGAAGAGTGTCCCGGGGAGAGGGGAGAGTGTCACGGGGGGAGGGGAGAGTGTCACGGGGGGAGGGAGAGTGTCCCGGGGGAGGGGAGAGTGTCTCAGGGGGAGGAGAGAATGTCTCGGGGGAGTGGAGAGTGTCTCGGTGGGAGTGGAGAGTGTCTTGGGGGGAGGGGAGAGTGTCTCGGTGGGAGGGAAGTGTGTCTCGGGGGGAGGGGAGAGTGTCTCGGGGGAGTGGAGAGTGTCACGAGGGGAGGGAGAGTGTCTCGGGGGAGGGGAGAGTGTCTCGGGGTAGGGGAGTGTCTCGGGGTAGGGGAGAGTGTCCCGGGGGAGGGGAGAGTGTCTCCGCGGGTAGGGGAGTGTGTCCCGAGGAGAGGGGAGGGGAGAGTGTCCCGAGGGGAGGGGAGAGTGTCCCGGGGGGAGGGGAGGGGAGAGTGTCCCGAGGGGAGTGGAGAGTTTCCCAGGGGGAGGGGAGGGGAGAGTGTCCCGGGAGGAAGGGAGACTGTCCCGGGGGGAGGGGAGAGTGTCTCCGCGGGTAGGGGAGTGTGTCCCGAGGAGAGGGGAGGGGAGAGTGTCCCGAGGGGAGGGGAGAGTGTCCCGGGGGGAGGGGAGGGGAGAGTGTCCCGAGGTGTGGCGTGAGTGTCCCGGGGAGAGGGGAGAGTGTACCGAGGTGTGGCGTGAGTGTCCCGGGGAGAGGGGAGAGTGTCCCGGGGGGTAGGGGAGAGTGTCCCGAGAAGAGGGGAGGGGAGAGTGTCCCGGGGAGAGGGGAGAGTGTCCCGGGGGGAGGGGAGAGTGTCACGGGGGGAGGGGAGAGTGTCTCGGGGGGGAGGGGAGAGTGTCCCGAGGAGAGGGGAGGGGAGAGTGTCCCAGGGGGAGGGGAGAGTGTCCCGGGGAGAGGGGCGAGTGTCCCGGGGGGAGGGGAGGGGAGAGTGTCCCGAGGTGTGGTGTGAGTGTCCCGGGGAGAGGGGAGAGTGTCCCGGGGGGAGGGGAGAGTGTCACGGGGGGAGGGGAGAGTGTCACGGGGGGAGGGAGAGTGTCTCGGGGGAGGGGAGAGTGTCTCAGGGGGAGGAGAGAATGTCTCGGGGGAGTGGAGAGTGTCTCGGTGGGAGTGGAGAGTGTCTTGGGGGGAGGGGAGAGTGTCTCGGGGGGAGGGGAGAGTGTCTCGGGGGAGGGGAGAGTGTCTCGGGGGAGTGGAGAGTGTCACGGGGGGAGGGAGAGTGTCTCGGGGGAGGGGAGAGTGTCTCGGGGTAGGGGAGTGTGTCTCGGGGGGAGAGGAGAGTGTCCCGGGGGAGGGGAGAGTGTCTCCACGGGTAGGGGAGTGTGTCCCGAGGAGAGGGGAGGGGAGAGTGTCCCGAGGGGAGGGGAGAGTGTCCCGGGGGGAGGGGAGGGGAGAGTGTCTCCGCGGGTAGGGGAGTGTGTCCCGAGGAGAGGGGAGGGGAGAGTGTCCCGAGGGGAGGGGAGAGTGTCCCGGGGGGAGGGGAGGGAGAGTGTCCCGGGAGGAAGGGAGACTGTCCCGGGGGGAGGGGAGAGTGTCTCCGCGGGTAGGGGAGTGTGTCCCGAGGAGAGGGGAGAGTGTCCCGAGGGGAGGGGAGAGTGTCCCGGGGGGAGGGGAGGGGAGAGTGTCCCGAGGTGTGGCGTGAGTGTCCCGGGGAGAGGGGTGAGTGTCCCGGGGGGAGGGGAGGGGAGAGTGTACCGAGGTGTGGCGTGAGTGTCCCGGGGAGAGGGGAGAGTGTCCCGGGGGGAGGGGAGAGTGTCACGGGGGGAGGGGAGAGTGTCTCGGGGGGGAGGGGAGAGTGTCCCGAGGAGAAGGGAGGGGAGAGTGTCCCAGGGTGAGGGGAGAGTGTCCCGGGGAGAGGGGCGAGTGTCCCGAGGGGAGGGGAGGGGAGAGTGTCCCGAGGTGTGGCGTGAGTGTCCCGGGGAGAGGGGAGAGTGTCCCGGGGGGAGGGGAGGGGAGAGTGTCCCGAGGGGAGTGGAGAGTGTCCCGGGGGGAGGGGAGGGGAGAGTGTCCCGAGGGGAGTGGAGAGTTTCCCAGGGGGAGGGGAGGGGAGAGTGTCCCGAGGTGTGGCGTGAGTGTCCCGGCGAGAGGGGAGAGTGTCCCGGGGGGAGGGGAGAGTGTCACGGGGGGAGGGGAGAGTGTCCCGGGAGGAGGGGAGACTGTCTCGGGTGGAGGGGAGAGTGTCCCGAGCGGAGGGGAGAGTGTCTCGGTGGGAGGGAAGAGTGTCTCGGGGGGAGGGGAGAGTGTCTCGGGGGGAGGGGAGAGTGTCTCGGGGGAGTGGAGAGTGTCACGGGGGGAGGGAGAGTGTCTCGGGGGAGGGGAGAGTGTCTCGGTGTAGGGGAGTGTGTCCCGAGGAGAGGGGAGGGGAGAGTGTCCCGAGGGGAGGGGAGAGTGTCCCGGGGGGAGGGGAGAGTGTCTCCGCGGGTAGGGGAGTGTGTCCCGAGGAGAGGGGAGGGGAGAGTGTCCCGAGGGGAGGGGAGAGTGTCCCGGGGGGAGGGGAGGGGGAGAGTGTCCCGAGGGGAGTGGAGAGTTTCCCAGGGGGAGGGGAGGGGAGAGTGTCCCGGGAGGAAGGGAGACTGTCCCGGGGGGAGGGGAGAGTGTCTCCGCGGATAGGGGAGTGTGTCCCGAGGAGAGGGGAGGGGAGAGTGTCCCGAGGGGAGGGGAGAGTGTCCCGGGGGGAGGGGAGGGGAGAGTGTCCCGAGGTGTGGCGTGAGTGTCCCGGGGAGAGGGGAGAGTGTCCCGGGGGGAGGGGAGAGTGTCCCGGGGGGAGGGGAGGGGAGAGTGTACCGAGGTGTGGCGTGAGTGTCCCGGGGAGAGGGGAGAGTGTCCCGGGGGGAGGGGAGAGTGTCCCGGGGGGTAGGGGGAGAGTGTCTCGGGGGGGAGGGGAGAGTGTCCCGAGGAGAGGGGAGGGGAGAGTGTCCCAGGGGGAGGGGAGAGTGTCCCGGGGAGAGGGGCGAGTGTCCCGGGGGGAGGGGAGGGGAGAGTGTCCCGAGGTGTGGCGTGAGAGTCCCGGGGAGAGGGGAGAGTGTCCGGGGGGAGGGGAGGGGCGAGTGTCCCGAGGGGAGTGGAGAGTGTCCCCGGGGGAGGGGAGGGGAGAGTGTCCCGAGGGGAGTGGAGAGTTTCCCAGGGGGTGGGGAGGGGAGAGTGTCCCGAGGTGTGGCGTGAGTGTCCCGGGGAGAGGGGAGAGTGTCCGGGGGGAGGGGAGAGTGTCACGGGGGGAGGGGAGAGTGTCCCGGGAGGAGGGGAGACTGTCTCGGGTGGAGGGGAGAGTGTCCCGAGGGGAGGGGAGTGTGTCTCGGGGGGAGGGGAGAGTGTCCCGAGGAGAGGGGAGGGGAGAGTGTCCCAGGGGGAGGGGAGAGTGTCCCGGGGAGAGGGGCGAGTGTCCCGGGGGAGGGGAGGGGAGAGTGTCCCGAGGTGTGGCGTGAGTGTCCCGGGGAGAGGGGAGAGTGTCACGGGGGGAGGGGAGAGTGTCACGGGGGGAGGGAGAGTGTCTCGGGGGAGGGGAGAGTGTCTCAGGGGGAGGAGAGAATGTCTCGGGGGAGTGGAGAGTGTCTCGGTGGGAGTGGAGAGTGTCTTGGGGGGAGGGGAGAGTGTCTCGGTGGGAGGGAAGAGTGTCTCGGGGGGAGGGAGGGTGTCTCGGGGGGAGGGGAGAGTGTCTCGGGGGAGTGGAGAGTGTCACGGGGGGAGGGAGAGTGTCTCGGGGGAGGGGAGAGTGTCTCGGGGTAGGGGAGTGTGTCTCGGGGGGAGGGGAGAGTGTCCCGGGGGAGGGGAGAGTGTCTCCGCGGGTAGGGGAGTGTGTCCCGAGGAGAGGGGAGGGGAGAGTGTCCCGAGGGGAGGGGAGAGTGTCCCGGGGGGAGGGGAGGGGAGAGTGTCCCGAGGGGAGGGGAGAGTGTCCCGGGGGGAGGGGAGGGGAGAGTGTCCCGAGGTGTGGCGTGAGTGTCCCGGGGAGAGGGGAGAGTGTCCCGGGGGGAGGGGAGAGTGTCACGGGGGGAGGGGAGAGTGTCACGGGGGGAGGGAAGAGTGTGTCTCGGGGGAGAGGGGAGAGTGTCTCGGTGGGAGGGAAGAGTGTCTCGGTGGGAGGGAAGAGTGTCTCGGGAGGAGGAGAGAGTGTCCCGGGGGAGGGGAGAATGTCTCCGCGGGTAGGGAAGTGTGTCCCGAGGAGAGGGGAGGGGAGAGTGTCCCAAGGGGAGGGGAGAGTGTCCCGGGGGGAGGGGAGGGGAGAGTGTCCCGAGGTGTGGCGTGAGTGTCCCCGGGGAGAGGGGAGAGTGTCCCGGGGGGAGGGGAGAGTGTCACGGGGGAGGGGAGAGTGTCTCGGTGGGAGGGAAGAGTGTCTCGGGGGGAGGAGAGAGTGTCCCGGGGGGAGGGGAGAGTGTCACGGGGGGAGGGGAGAGTGTCCCGGGAGGAGGGGAGACTGTCTCGGGTGGAGGGGAGAGTGTCCCGAGGGGAGGGGAGTGTGTCTCGGGGGGGAGGGGAGAGTGTCCCGAGGAGAGGGGAGGGGAGAGTGTCCCAGGGGGAGGGGAGAGTGTCCCGGGGGGAGGGGAGGGGAGAGTGTCCCGGGAGGAGGGGAGACTGTCCCGGGGGGAGGGGAGAGTGTCTCCGCGGGTAGGGGAGTGTGTCCCGAGGCGAGGGGAGGGGAGAGTGTCCTGAGGGGAGGGGAGAGTGTCCCGGGGGGAGGGGAGGGGAGAGTGTCCCGAGGGGAGTGGAGAGTTCCCAGGGGGAGGGGAGGGGAGAGTGTCCCGAGGTGTGGCGTGAGTGTCCCGGGGAGAGGGGCGAGTGTCCCGGGGGGAGGGGAGAGTGTCACGGGGGAAGGGGAGAGTGTCCCGGGAGGAGGGGAGACTGTCTCGGGTGGAGGGGAGAGTGTCCCGGGGGGAGGGGAGAGTGTCACGGGGGGAGGGGAGAGTGTCCCGGGAGGAGGGGATACTGTCCCGGGGGGAGGGGAGAGTGTCACGGGGGGAGGGAGAGTGTCTCGGGGGAGGGGAGAGTGTCTCAGGGGGAGGAGAGAATGTCTCGGGGGAGTGGAGAGTGTCTCGGTGGGAGTGGAGAGTTTCTTGGGGGGAGGGGAGAGTGTCTCGGTGGGAGGGAAGTGTGTCTCGGGGGGAGGGGAGAGTGTCTCGGGGGAGTGGAGAGTGTCACGGGGGGAGGGAGAGTGTCTCGGGGGAGGGGAGAGTGTCTCGGTGTAGGGGAGTGTCTCGGGGTAGGGGAGAGTGTCCCGGGGGAGGGGAGAGTGTCTCCGCGGGTAGGGGAGTGTGTCCCGAGGAGAGGGGAGGGGAGAGTGTCCCGAGGGGAGGGGAGAGTGTCCCGGGGGGAGGGGAGGGGAGAGTGTCCCGAGGGGAGTGGAGAGTTTCCCAGGGGGAGGGGAGGGGAGAGTGTCCCGGGAGGAAGGGAGACTGTCCCGGGGGGAGGGGAGAGTGTCTCCGCGGGTAGGGGAGTGTGTCCCGAGGAGAGGGGAGGGGAGAGTGTCCCGAGGGGAGGGGAGAGTGTCCCGGGGGGAGGGGAGGGGAGAGTGTCCCGAGGTGTGGCGTGAGTGTCCCGGGGAGAGGGGAGAGTGTACCGAGGTGTGGCGTGAGTGTCCCGGGGAGAGGGGAGAGTGTCCCGAGGAGAGGGGAGGGGAGAGTGTCACGGGGGGAGGGGAGAGTGTCTCGGGGGGGAGGGGAGAGTGTCCCGAGGAGAGGGGAGGGGAGAGTGTCCCAGGGGGAGGGGAGAGTGTCCCGGGGAGAGGGGCGAGTGTCCCGGGGGGAGGGGAGGGGAGAGTGTCCCGAGGTGTGGCGTGAGTGTCCCGGGGAGAGGGGAGAGTGTCCCGGGGGGAGGGGAGGGGAGAGTGTCCCGAGGGGAGTGGAGAGTGTCCCGGGGGGAGGGGAGGGGAGAGTGTCCCGAGGGGAGTGGAGAGTTTCCCAGGGGGAGGGGAGGGCAGAGTGTCCCGAGGTGTGGCGTGAGTGTCCCGGGGAGAGGGGAGAGTGTCCCAGGGGGAGGGGAGAATGTCCCGGGGAGAGGGGCGAGTGTCCCGGGGGGAGGGGAGGGGAGAGTGTCCCGAGGTGTGGCGTGAGTGTCCCGGGGAGAGGGGAGAGTGTCCCGGGGGGAGGGGAGAGTGTCACGGGGGGAGGGGAGAGTGTCACGGGGGGAGGGAGAGTGTCTCGGGGGAGGGGAGAGTGTCTCAGGGGGAGGAGAGAATGTCTCGGGGGAGTGGAGAGTGTCTCGGTGGGAGTGGAGAGTGTCTCGGGGGGAGGGGAGAGTGTCTCGGTGGGAGGGAAGAGTGTCTCGGGGGGAGGGGAGAGTGTCTCGGGGGGAGGGGAGAGTGTCTCGGGGGGAGGGGAGAGTGTCTCGGGGGAGTGGAGAGTGTCACGGGGGGAGGGAGAGTGTCTCGGGGGAGGGGAGAATGTCTCGGGGTAGGGGAGTGTGTCTCGGGGGGGGAGGGGAGAGTGTCCCGGGGGTGGGGAGAGTGTCTCCGCGGGTAGGGGGAGTGTGTCCCGAGGAGAGGGGAGGGGAGAGTGTCCCGAGGGGAGGGGAGAGTGTCCGGGGAGGGGAGGGGAGAGTGTCTCCGCGGGTAGGGGAGTGTGTCCCGAGGAGAGGGGAGGGGAGAGTGTCCCGAGGGGAGGGGAGAGTGTCCCGGGGGGAGGGGAGGGGAGAGTGTCCCGGGAGGAAGGGAGACTGTCCCGGGGGGAGGGAGAGTGTCTCCGCGGGTAGGGGAGTGTGTCCCGAGGAGAGGGGAGAGTGTCCCGAGGGGAGGGGAGAGTGTCCCGGGGGGAGGGGAGGGGAGAGTGTCCCGAGGTGTGGCGTGAGTGTCCCGGAGAGAGGGGAGAGTGTCCCGGGGGGAGGGGAGGGGAGAGTGTCCCGAGGTGTGGCGTGAGTGTCCCGAGGGGAGGGGAGAGTGTCCCGGGGGGAGGGGAGGGGAGAGTGTACCGAGGTGTGGCGTGAGTGTCCCGGGGAGAGTGGAGAGTGTCCCGGGGGGAGGGGAGAGTGTCACGGGGGGAGGGGAGAGTGTCTCGGGGGGGAGGGGAGTGTGTCTCGGGGGGGAGGGGAGTGTGTCCCGAGGAGAGGGGAGGGGAGAGTGTCCCGAGGTGTGGCGTGAGTGTCCCGGGGAGAGGGGTGAGTGTCCCGGGGGGAGGGGAGGGGAGAGTGTACCGAGGTGTGGCGTGAGTGTCCCGGGGAGAGTGGAGAGTGTCCCGGGGGGAGGGGAGAGTGTCACGGGGGGAGGGGAGAGTGTCTCGGGGGGGAGGGGAGTGTGTCTCGGGGGGGAGGGGAGTGTGTCCCGAGGAGAGGGGAGGGGAGAGTGTCCCAGGGTGAGGGGAGAGTGTCCCGGGGAGAGGGGAGGGGAGAGTGTCCCAGGGTGAGGGGAGAGTGTCCCGGGGAGAGGGGCGAGTGTCCCGGGGGGAGGGGAGGGGAGAGTGTCCCGAGGTGTGGCGTGAGTGTCCCGGGGAGAGGGGGAGAGTGTCCCGGGGGGAGGGGAGAGTGTCACGGGGGGAGGGGAGGGGAGAGTGTCCCGAGGTGTGGCGTGAGTGTCCCGGCGAGAGGGGAGAGTGTCCCGGGGGGAGGGGAGAGTGTCTCTGGGGGAGGGGAGAGTGTCTCGGGGGGAGGGGAGAGTGTCCCGAGGGGAGTGGAGAGTGTCCCGGGGGGAGGGGAGGGGAGAGTGTCCCGAGGGGAGTGGAGAGTTTCCCAGGGGGAGGGGAGGGGAGAGTGTCCCGAGGTGTGGCGTGAGTGTCCCGGCGAGAGGGGAGAGTGTCCCGGGGGGAGGGGAGAGTGTCTCGGGGGGAGGGGAGAGTGTCTCGGGGGGAGGGGAGAGTGTCTCGGGGGGAGGGGAGAGTGTCTCGGGGGGAGGGGAGAGTGTCTCGGGGGGAGGGGAGAGTGTCTCGGGGGAGTGGAGAGTGTCACGGGGGGAGGGAGAGTGTCTCGGGGGAGGGGAGAGTGTCTCGGGGTAGGGGAGTGTGTCCCGAGGAGAGGGGAGGGGAGAGTGTCCCGAGGGGAGGGGAGAGTGTCCCGGGGGGAGGGGAGAGTGTCTCCGCGGGTAGGGGAGTGTGTCCCGAGGAGAGGGGAGGGGAGAGTGTCCCGAGGGGAGGGGAGAGTGTCCCGGGGGGAGGGGAGGGGAGAGTGTCCCGAGGGGAGTGGAGAGTTTCCCAGGGGGAGGGGAGGGGAGAGTGTCCCGGGAGGAAGGGAGACTGTCCCGGGGGGAGGGGAGAGTGTCTCCGCGGGTAGGGGAGTGTGTCCCGAGGAGAGGGGAGGGGAGAGTGTCCCGAGGGGAGGGGAGAGTGTCCCGGGGGGAGGGGAGGGGAGAGTGTCCCGAGGTGTGGCGTGAGTGTCCCGGGGAGAGGGGAGAGTGTCCCGGGGGGAGGGGAGAGTGTCCCGGGGGGAGGGGAGGGGAGAGTGTCCGGAGGTGTGGCGTGAGTGTCCCGGGGAGAGGGGAGAGTGTACCGAGGTGTGGCATGAGTGTCCCGGGGAGAGGGGAGAGTGTCCCGGGGGGAGGGGAGAGTGTCACGGGGGGTAGGGGAGAGTGTCTCGGGGGGGAGGGGAGAGTGTCCCGAGGAGAGGGGAGGGGAGAGTGTCCCAGGGGGAGGGGAGAGTGTCCCGGGGAGAGGGGCGAGTGTCCCGGGGGGAGGGGAGGGGAGAGTGTCCCGAGGTGTGGCGTGAGTGTCCCGGGGAGAGGGGAGAGTGTCCCGGGGGGAGGGGAGGGGAGAGTGTCCCGAGGGGAGTGGAGAGTGTCCCGGGGGGAGGGGAGGGGAGAGTGTCCCGAGGGGAGTGGAGAGTTTCCCAGGGGGAGGGGAGGGGAGAGTGTCCCGAGGTGTGGCGTGAGTGTCCCGGGGAGAGGGGAGAGTGTCCCGGGGGGAGGGGAGAGTGTCACGGGGGGAGGGGAGAGTGTCCCGGGAGGAGGGGAGACTGTCTCGGGTGGAGGGGAGAGTGTCCCGAGGGGAGGGGAGTGTGTCTCGGGGGGGAGGGGAGAGTGTCCCGAGGAGAGGGGAGGGGAGAGTGTCCCAGGGGGAGGGGAGAGTGTCCCGGGGAGAGGGGCGAGTGTCCCGGGGGGAGGGGAGGGGAGAGTGTCCCGAGGTGTGGCGTGCGTGTCCCGGGGAGAGGGGAGAGTGTCCCGGGGGGAGGGGAGAGTGTCACGGGGGGAGGGGAGAGTGTCACGGGGGGAGGGAGAGTGTCTCGGGGGAGGGGAGAGTGTCTCAGGGGGAGGAGAGAATGTCTCGGGGGAGTGGAGAGTGTCTCGGTGGGAGTGGAGAGTGTCTTGGGGGGAGGGGAGAGTGTCTCGGTGGGAGGGAAGAGTGTCTCGGGGGGAGGGGAGGGTGTCTCGGGGGGAGGGGAGAGTGTCTCGGGGGAGTGGAGAGTGTCACGGGGGAGGGAGAGTGTCTCGGGGGAGGGGAGAGTGTCTCGGGGTAGGGGAGTGTGTCTCGGGGGGAGGGGAGAGTGTCCCGGGGGAGGGGAGAGTGTCTCCGCGGGTGGGGGAGTGTGTCCCGAGGAGAGGGGAGAGTGTCCCGGGGGGAGGGGAGGGGAGAGTGCCCCGAGGGGAGGGGAGAGTGTCCCGGGGGGAGGGGAGGGGAGAGTGTCCCGAGGTGTGGCGTGAGTGTCCCGGGGAGAGGGGAGAGTGTCCCGGGGGGAGGGGAGAGTGTCACGGGGGGAGGGGAGAGTGTCACGGGGGGAGGGGAGAGTGTCTCGGTGGGAGGGAAGAGTGTCTCGGTGGGAGGGAAGAGTGTCTCGGGAGGAGGAGAGAGTGTCCCGAGGGGAGGGGAGTGTGTCTCGGGGGGGAGGGGAGAGTGTCCCGAGGAGAGGGGAGGGGAGAGTGTCCCAGGGGGAGGGGAGAGTGTCCCGGGGGGAGGGGAGGGGAGAGTGTCTCCGCGGGTAGGGGAGTGTGTCCCGAGGCGAGGGGAGGGGAGAGTGTCCCGAGGGGAGGGGAGAGTGTCCCGGGGGGAGGGGAGGGGAGAGTGTCCCGAGGGGAGTGGAGAGTTTCCCAGGGGGAGGGGAGGGGAGAGTGTCCCGAGGTGTGGCGTGAGTGTCCCGGGGAGAGGGGAGAGTGTCCCGGGGGGAGGGGAGAGTGTCACGGGGGGAGGGGAGTGTGTCCCGGGAGGAGGGGAGACTGTCTCGGGTGAAGGGGAGAGTGTCCCGAGGGGAGGGGAGTGTGTCTCGGGGGGGAGGGGAGAGTGTCCCGAGGAGAGGGGAGGGGAGAGTGTCCCAGGGGGAGGGGAGAGTGTCCCAGGGAGAGGGGCGAGTGTCCCGGGGGGAGGGGAGGGGAGAGTGTCCCGAGGTGTGGCGTGAGTGTCCCGGGCAGAGGGGAGAGTGTCCCGGGGGGAGGGGAGAGTGTCACGGGGGAGGGGAGAGTGTCACGGGGGGAGGGAGAGTGTCTCGGGGGAGGGGAGAGTGTCACGGGGGGAGGGAGAGTGTCTCGGTGGGAGGGAAGAGTGTCTCGGGAGGAGGGGAGAGTGTCACGGGGGGAGGGAGAGTGTCTCGGGGGAGTGGAGAGTGTCTCAGGGGGAGGAGAGAATGTCTCGGGGGAGTGGAGAGTGTCTCAGGGGGAGGAGAGAATGTCTCGGGGGAGTGGAGAGTGTCACGGGGGGAGGGAGAGTGTCTCGGTGGGAGTGGAGAGTGTCACGGGGGGAGGGAGAGTGTCTCGGTGGGAGTGGAGAGTGTCACGGGGGGAGGGAGAGTGTCTCGGTGGGAGTGGAGAGTGTCACGGGGGGAGGGAGAGTGTCTTGCGGGGAGGGGAGAGTGTCTTGGTGGGAGGGAAGAGTGTCTCGGGAGGAGGGGAGAGTGTCTCGGGGGGAGGGGAGAGTGTCTCGGGGGAGTGGAGAGTGTCACGGGGGGAGGGAGAGTGTCTCGGGGGAGGGGAGAGTGTCTCGGGGGGAGGGGAGAGTGTCTCGGGGGGGAGGGGAGAGTGTCCCGAGGAGAGGGGAGGGGAGAGTGTCCCGCGGGAGGGGAGAGTGTCCCGGGGAGAGGGGCGAGTGTCCCGGGGGGAGGGGAGGGGAGAGTGTCCCGAGGGGAGTGGAGAGTGTCCCGGGGAGAGGGGAGGGGAGAGTGTCCCGAGGTGTGGCGTGAGTGTCCCGGGGAGAGGGGAGAGTATCCCGGGGGGAGGGGAGAGTGTCACGGGGGGAGGGGAGAGTGTCCCGGGAGGAGGGGAGACTGTCTCGGGTGGAGGGGAGAGTGTCCCGAGGGGAGGGGAGTGTGTCTCGGGTGGGAGGGGAGAGTGTCCCGAGGAGAGGGGAGGGGAGAGTGTCCCAGGGGGAGGGGAGAGTGTCCCGGGGAGTGGGGCGAGTGTCCCGGGGGGAGGGGAGGGGAGAGTGTCCCGAGGTGTGGCGTGAGTGTCCCGGGGAGAGGGGAGAGTGTCCCGGGGGGAGGGGAGAGTGTCACGGGGGGAGGGGAGAGTGTCACGGGGGGAGGGAGAGTGTCTCGGGGGAGGGGAGAGTGTCTCAGGGGGAGGAGAGAATGTCTCGGGGGAGTGGAGAGTGTCTCGGGGGGAGGGGAGAGTGTCTCGGGGGGAGGGGAGAGTGTCTCGGGGGAGTGGAGTGTGTCACGGGGGGAGGGAGAGTGTCTCGGGGGAGGGGAGAGTGTCTCGGGGTAGGGGAGTGTGTCTCGGGGGGAGGGGAGAGTGTCCCGGGGGAGGGGAGAGTGTCTCCGCGGGTAGGGGAGTGTGTCCCGAGGAGAGGGGAGGGGAGAGTGTCCCGAGGGGAGGGGAGAGTGTCCCGGGGGGAGGGGAGGGGAGAGTGTCCCGAGGTGTGGCGTGAGTGTCCCGGGGAGAGGGGAGAGTGTCCCGGGGGGAGGGGAGAGTGTCACGGGGGGAGGGGAGAGTGTCACGGGGGGAGGGAGAGTGTCACGGGGGGAGGGGAGAGTGTCACGGGGGGAGGGAGAGTGTCTCGGGGGAGGGGAGAGTGTCTCAGGGGGAGGAGAGAATGTCTCGGGGGAGTGGAGAGTGTCTCGGTGGGAGTGGAGAGTGTCTTGGGGGGAGGGGAGAGTGTCTCGGTGGGAGGGAAGAGTGTCTCGGGGGGAGGGGAGAGTGTCTCTGGGGGAGGGAGAGTGTCTCGGGGGAGGGGAGAGTGTCTCGGGGTAGGGGAGTGTGTCTCGGGGGGAGGGGAGAGTGTCCCGGGGGAGGGGAGAGTGTCTCCGCGGGTAGGGGAGTGTGTCCCGAGGAGAGGGGAGGGGAGAGTGTCCCGAGGGGAGGGGAGAGTGTCCCGGGGGGAGGGGAGGGGAGAGTGTCCCGAGGGGAGTGGAGAGTTTCCCAGGGGGTGGGGAGGGGAGAGTGTCCCGGGAGGAAGGGAGACTGTCCCGGGGGGAGGGGAGAGTGTCTCCGCGGGTAGGGGAGTGTGTCCCGAGGAGAGGGGAGGGGAGAGTGTCCCGAGGGGAGGGGAGAGTGTCCCGGGGGGAGGGGAGGGGAGAGTGTCCCGAGGTGTGGCGTGAGTGTCCCGGGGAGAGGGGAGAGTGTACCGAGGTGTGGCGTGAGTGTCCCGGGGAGAGGGGAGAGTGTCCCGGGGGGAGGGGAGAGTGTCACGGGGGGTGGGGAGAGTGTCTCGGGGGGGAGGGGAGAGTGTCCCGAGGAGAGGGGAGGGGAGAGTGTCCCAGGGGGAGGGGAGAGTGTCCCGGGGAGAGGGTCGAGTGTCCCGGGGGGAGGGGAGGGGAGAGTGTCCCGAGGTGTGGCGTGAGTGTCCCGGGGAGAGGGGAGAGTGTCCCGGGGGGAGGGGAGAGTGTCACGGGGGGAGGGGAGAGTGTCACGGGGGGAGGGAGAGTGTCTCGGGGGAGGGGAGAGTGTCTCAGGGGGAGGAGAGAATGTCTCGGGGGAGTGGAAAGTGTCTCGGTGGGAGTGGAGAGTGTCTTGGGGGGAGGGGAGAGTGTCTCGGTGGGAGGGAAGAGGGGAGAGTGTCTCGGGGGGAGGGGAGAGTGTCTCGGGGGAGGGGAGAGTGTCTCGGGGGGAGGAGAGAATGTCTCGGGGGAGTGGAGAGTGTCTCGGGGGGAGGGAGAGTGTCTCGGGGGAGGGGAGAGTGTCTCGGATGGAGGGGAGTGTGTCTCGGGGGGGAGGGGAGAGTGTCCCGAGGAGAGGGGAGGGGAGAGTGTCCCAGGGGGAGGGGAGAGTGTCCCGGGGAGAGGGGCGAGTGTCCCGGGGGGAGGGGAGGGGAGAGTGTCCCGAGGGGAGTGGAGAGTGTCCCGGGGGGAGGGGAGGGGAGAGTGTCCCGAGGGGAGTGGAGAGTTTCCCAAGGGGAGGGGAGGGGAGAGTGTCCCGAGGTGTGGCGTGAGTGTCCCGGGGAGAGGGGAGAGTGTCCCGGGGGGAGGGGAGAGTGTCACGGGGGGAGGGGAGAGTGTCCCGGGAGGAGGGGAGACTGTGTCGGGTGGAGGGGAGAGTGTCTCGGTGGGAGTGGAGAGTGTCTCGGGGGGAGGGGAGGGTGTCTCGGGGGGAGGGGAGAGTGTCTCGGGGGAGTGGAGAGTGTCACGGGGGGAGGGAGAGTGTCTCGGGGGAGGGGAGAGTGTCTCGGGGTAGGGGAGTGTGTCTCGGGGGGAGGGGAGAGTGTCCCGAGGAGAGGGGAGGGGAGAGTGTCCCAGGGGGAGGGGAGAGTGTCCCGGGGAGAGGGGCGAGTGTCCCGGGGGGAGGGAGAGTGTCTCGGGGGAGGGGAGAGTGTCTCGGGGTAGGGGAGAGTGTCTCGGGGGGGAGGGGAGAGTGTCCCGAGGAGAGGGGAGGGGAGAGTGTCCCAGGGGGAGGGGAGAGTGTCCCGGGGAGAGGGGCGAGTGTCCCGGGGGGAGGGGAGGGGAGAGTGTCCCGAGGTGTGGCGTGAGTGTCCCGGGGAGAGGGGAGAGTGTCCCGGGGGGAGGGGAGGGGAGAGTGTCCCGAGGGGAGTGGAGAGTGTCCCGGGGGGAGGGGAGGGGAGAGTGTCCCGAGGGGAGTGGAGAGTTTCCCAGGGGGTGGGGAGGGGAGAGTGTCCCGAGGTGTGGCGTGAGTGTCCCGGGGAGAGGGGAGAGTGTCCCGGGGGGAGGGGAGAGTGTCACGGGGGGAGGGGAGAGTGTCCCGGGAGGAGGGGAGACTGTCTCGGGTGGAGGGGAGAGTGTCCCGAGGGGAGGGGAGTGTGTCTCGGGGGGGAGGGGAGAGTGTCCCGAGGAGAGGGGAGGGGAGAGTGTCCCAGGGGGAGGGGAGAGTGTCCCGGGGAGAGGGGCGAGTGTCCCGGGGGGAGGGGAGGGGAGAGTGTCCCGAGGTGTGGCGTGAGTGTCCCGGGGAGAGGGGAGAGTGTCACGGGGGGAGGGGAGAGTGTCACGGGGGGAGGGAGAGTGTCTCGGGGGAGGGGAGAGTGTCTCAGGGGGAGGAGAGAATGTCTCGGGGGAGTGGAGAGTGTCTCGGTGGGAGTGGAGAGTGTCTTGGGGGGAGGGGAGAGTGTCTCGGTGGGAGGGAAGAGTGTCTCGGGGGGAGGGGAGGGTGTCTCGGGGGGAGGGGAGAGTGTCTCGGGGGAGTGGAGAGTGTCACGGGGGGAGGGAGAGTGTCTCGGGGGAGGGGAGAGTGTCTCGGGGTAGGGGAGTGTGTCTCGGGGGGAGGGGAGAGTGTCCCGGGGGAGGGGAGAGTGTCTCCGCGGGTAGGGGAGTGTGTCCCGAGGAGAGGGGAGGGGAGAGTGTCCCGAGGGGAGGGGAGAGTGTCCCGGGGGGAGGGGAGGGGAGAGTGTCCCGAGGGGAGGGGAGAGTGTCCCGGGGGGAGGGGAGGGGAGAGTGTCCCGAGGTGTGGCGTGAGTGTCCCGGGGAGAGGGGAGAGTGTCCCGGGGAGAGGGAGAGTGTCACGGGGGGAGGGGAGAGTGTCTCGGTGGGAGGGAAGAGTGTCTCGGTGGGAGGGAAGAGTGTCTCGGGAGGAGGAGAGAGTGTCCCGGGGGAGGGGAAAATGTCTCCGCGGGTAGGGAAGTGTGTCCCGAGGAGAGGGGAGGGGAGAGTGTCCCAAGGGGAGGGGAGAGTGTCCCGGGGGGAGGGGAGGGGAGAGTGTCCCGAGGTGTGGCGTGAGTGTCCCGGGGAGAGGGGAGAGTGTCCCGGGGGGAGGGGAGAGTGTCACGGGGGGAGGGGAGAGTGTCTCGGTGGGAGGGAAGAGTGTCTCGGGGGGAGGAGAGAGTGTCCCGGGGGGAGGGGAGAGTGTCACGGGGGGAGGGGAGAGTGTCCCGGGAGGAGGGGAGACTGTCTCGGGTGGAGGGGAGAGTGTCCCGAGGGGAGGGGAGTGTGTCTCGGGGGGGAGGGGAGAGTGTCCCGAGGAGAGGGGAGGGGAGAGTGTCCCAGGGGGAGGGGAGAGTGTCCCGGGGGGAGGGGAGGGGAGAGTGTCCCGGGAGGAGGGGAGACTGTCCCGGGGGGAGGGGAGAGTGTCTCCGCGGGTAGGGGAGTGTGTCCCGAGGCGAGGGGAGGGGAGAGTGTCCCGAGGGGAGGGGAGAGTGTCCCGAGGGGAGTGGAGAGTTTCCCAGGGGGAGGGGAGGGGAGAGTGTCCCGAGGTGTGGCGTGAGTGTCCCGGGGAGAGGGGAGAGTGTCACGGGGGGAGGGGAGAGTGTCCCGGG